>NC_046165.1:64552745-64670245 GCF_011064425.1 Rattus rattus
GGGGAGCTTGCAAGGGAAATCTGCCCCTAAAGCTGACTTACCCATATTCAACATGCAAAATGAAGCAAAAAGAAAGAAACATCTCCTTTTGTGAATAACACGCTAGAACCCAGCAGCTTGCCATAGCTCCGCCTGGATTCTCTCTGTGTCCATGACCAAAGCTATCTAACTTGATTTTAGAAACCAGAAAAAAAGAAATGAAACGAATCAACCCCATCTCCAGGTCATCAAAGCTGCTACTCTAAGCCTTGGGTGAACAACACATTCACTCCGGAGACTGCTTACCGGGCAGATGTATTTACTGCTTAACTGAGGTAAAAGCCTCCGGTTTGCACCCCAAATAATTAAAGCGACAGAGCAGGGCTGTGTCCATGCTCGGCCTCAGAGGACGCTGTCCTTGCTGTGTCTGCTCAGCCCTCCAGGCCCCCCACATTCTTCAATGCCCAGGTCAAGAGCCTCAGCCTTGCTGGCATCCACTCGGTCTCTCTTGCCTGTGACCCCTGCTTCTCTGACCTCCTTACGCTCAGTGTGGTGAAGCACGCCACTTCTGTCAAGCATTTCCGAAGTGGTGTCTAATCCCCCTAACTAGACCACAGACTCCCCAGAGGGCCAGAACTGCATCTTCTGCTTATCTCATTAATTGGCCTCAAGGCAGCGGGCGCGTGACAATTGGGAAGTAATATGTAGTGGGCAGTCCGTCTTTTACTGTATCTTACCACTCACTGGCTTCTTTGAGGGTCCTTGGAGTGGTTTGTCACCCCTTCCCTTATGCAGACTTCGCTGTGCTCTGTGGGGACTTTCTGGAGTCTCCCAGGCTTGCTCCATCTCTAGGAATGGCTGTCTGCAGGCATTTCTGGCATCAGCCCCTGTGACTGCAATTTTGAGTTAACATTTGACACTGTCCCCATTGCATAAGAATGTGTGGCTCTGTGACTCTTTCAAGTGTCTCTCATGGGAGAATGTCCTGATAGGCCTGTTTAATTACTCTGGCAAATGCCTGCTTATCTGCAGGATTCCCCGCAGAGACTTGAGAGTTTGTTTGCTTTTGAGACACAGCGTCTCCTGTACCCCATCCCTTAGCTCGTGAATTTAGGGTCCTCCTGCCTCCACCTCTGGAACACTGTGTATTATCACGCCCTGTTTATGAAACCCAGGCTTTGTTTCAAACTGGGTGTCTTAGTTAGGGTTTTACTGCTGTGAGCAGACACCATGACCAAGGCAACTCTTATAAGGACAACATGTAATTGGGGCTGGCTTACAGGTTCAGAGGTTCAGTCCATTATCATCAAGGTGGGAACATGGCAGCATCCAGGCGGGCATGGTGCAAGAGGAGCTGAGTTCTACATCTTCATCTGAAAGCTGCTAGTAGAATACTGGCTTCCCGGCAGCTAGGATGAGGGTCTAAAAACCCACACCCACAGTGACACGCCTACTCCAAGAGTGCCACCCCTCCCCCATGGGCCGATCATATAAAACCGTCACATGGAGAATGAAACCTATGCTTTGTGCATGCTAGTCAAGCATTCTGCCAGCCGAGATACATCCCCAGTGTCCTACCATTAATACCGGGAGTTGTCTATATTTTCTGTTTGCCTATATCCATCTATAAACAAATTTGTGCGAGGGGGTACATAAACATAAACACAACACACCATTAAACTTTGTTGGGGATGTCACATCCTTCCTTTTTGAAGGATTTGAAATTTTTTCCTGTAAAATCATTGCTAGTTATAAAAGAAAAGCAAGATGAGGCAATGGGGACTCAAGTTCTTTGCTGTCCGTTCATCCAGCGTGAAGGACACTGGTGTTTGTGCTGCTCCTGGTGCTTCATGATGCCAGTATCTGCTGCAGCATGGATGTCTGGGGATAGTTCTCCCTGGGAATGTTAAAGTGCCTCTCTGGTACAGGCTGGAAGAAGTGCCCCTCACTGTGCCCTTCACAGGCCACAGAGCTGCAGTGTCCAGTGAGGTCAGTGGTGTGTCCAACCAGACTCCCACTGACTCACTTGGGTTTCCTCTAGCAAAAGATGCTGCAGTGTTGGATAAAGGGCCTGGGCAGAAGCCCCGTGACAAAGCAAAGTCATGAGTAACTTTGAGGACAGCCAGGAGCAGAAGTGATGGAAGGAAGGAAGGAAGGAAGGAAGGAAGGAAGGAAGGAAGGAAGGAAGGAAGGAAGATTTCCCAGGAGACAGGAAGCAGGGTGGGGTGCGGGAGTGCTCCACGACACTGAGACAGGACCTGATGACTGGGACAGGACACACACAACAGCCTCTCTTAAGTGTCAGCTGCCAGCCATGAGAGAAAGGGAACTTCCTAGGACCCAGCCCCAGTCCTGCCAACTGGTACTGAATTAATACAATGCCAGCCACTGTGGTGTTTAAGCCACTGTGATGTGTATAGGGGTTGGGGGTGGGGAGAAGCCTCTGGTGCCTTTCTCCTTGGGTTTTGCTTTGTTTTGTTTCCAAGATGGCTTCCCTCACTGTCTAGGTCTCACTAAGTAGGCCAGGCTGGCTGGCCAGGGAGCCCGGGGGTATGCTCATCTTTGCTTCTCTAGTTCCTGGATTACAGGTGCACACCACCATGCCTGGCTCTTTGGGGAGTGTGTTTCCCATCTTCCTCAACTCCCTTCCCTTCTCTTCTTTTTTCCTTTTCCTTCCTTCCCTTCCCCCTCCCCCTCTTCTCTTCTTCCCCTCTTCTTGCCCCCTCTTCTCCCCTATGTCTTTCCTTTACACACGTACATACATTCATACATACACAATTTCTATAATGAATACCATGTTCCCAGCTCACCACGTCTGTCGACATCGTCTGTAGTCCTGCTAAGCACAATTCACCCATCCCTGGCTGGGTTTTCATTCGAGCAACAGGGCTCCAATCACAGTATTGTCTCAACCTTTTATAAACCAGGAGAGCACTTGAACAGAGTAACACTTGGCCTCCTGCAGGACCTGATCCTGGAGAAGGTGGGGTGAATGCTTTCCATAGGAGTGTGTAGCTAGTCACAGGAGATTGTCCCCCATTCTGTTCTCCTTCTGGGAAGTCTGGGAGTTGAAGGGTGGGTGCTGGGCTGGGCTCTGCTTTTGCACCACTGAGCGACCCACGGATTCATGTTCCTCAGTATTTTGGACCTGCAAAGACAGGACAGTTAAAATGCACGTGTTTCGTGTTTATTTCCTTAACCGTTCTTTGTGACTATCGTAGCAGACCACAAGCCGCCCTTCTTCTACACACAAATGCCTCCACCCCGCGCTTAGCCTACTCAGTCTGTTTCCTTTCCGTACCCACCCAGTGACAGCTGGTAGGGCTTCTCTAGTGTGACAGATTGTCAGCATGCTGACATAGATCGCTTTAGATGTATATTTTTAGTGGGAATGGATGATTTTTAAGTGAGCTTTTTCCAGAAATTCGAGAATAATTGTTATTCCATATGTCAGATTTATGGGGATTTTTTTTCTCTTCCTTTCCGGGTTAAGGTCAGTCTAGTTAGTATCTATTAACGAATGTCTTACAAAATAAAAGATGTCACTATTGTTCAAAAATGCTCCAATATTTAGAAGATAGTTGTGGATAAACAGTAAACAAATGGACCCCAGATCTCCTTTACCTAAGATATGAAAATTAACTTAAAATGGTCTCAGGCTTTTTCCCTGATGCTTCCTTATGTTGTATTCGGTAACTATCAGTCCTTTGAAATGGAGATAACTTTGAAATGGTTATAACTTGGCATGTGGAGAAAGTGTCTCTTCAGATTTACCTGTTAGATTTTGAGCTAAAACAAAATCTAAAGTTTACAGGACACTATTTCTCTAATACATTTACTTTTTACATTTTGTAGGGAGGCTCCCACCTGTGATCTGAGCGCTTAGCACACTAAGGCAAGAGTTGAGGACCCTTTCTGAGCTTCCTCACGCCTGTCCTGTGATCCCTTTGTGATTTCTGATCTCTTAAGAGATTAGGGAGGGAGCTGGGGCTCTGATTTGACTTCTGCTGAGACCATTCAGTCAGGGCCGCACTGTGCCATCTTGTACCTCCGACCACAGAAACAGCTCTGTGGGAGCTCTAAGGAGGAATCTCTAGAAAGGCCACCAGGACCTCAGTTAAGTCCCTACCCAGAGTATGAAATTAGCCCAGGCCCTGACTGAGAAGAGCTCTTTCCAGACCTGAGAATGGTCCTGACCCCCCTAGGGACCGTGTCCACTCTCCCACAGTGGCACCAGGGAGACACCTTCATGAAGTAAACCTTGAGCAGCCATAGCTTTGCCTGCTGCTGATTCCCTCCCCCTCCTTCCTCTTAAGCTGCCGATGTTGTAGAGAGCGGATCTTAACAATGTGGAGTCTGAGGAGAAAGCCCCATGGGACGGATGAAAAGGCAGGGATGAATAGCAAGCCCTTCAGTGGCGGGGTTCTGTGGTGTGGCCCTTGGCAAGGCTGGGCCAGCGAGACCCACAGACTTTCTAGAAGGATGTGGGCCTCTGGTGGCCTCTGGATATCAGGACTCCGGCTACTTGGCCCAGCAACCCAATCTTTCAGGTGGGGGCCTCTGTCTTCTTCTGAGTGTGAGGAGGCATGAAGCCTGAAGGTGTCCTTGGCGCCCTGGATTGGTATCTTCCCCAGAACAGCAGGAAGGTTTAATCTAAAGGACTAGAGAAATAAAACTGTGGAGAGGAAGTTACTGACGCAGCTCCGTGCACAGCTTCTCGTCTGACCCCAAACTGCATCCATGCCAAGCTGTTCCCATCAGTCTTTCTACAGTCAGGTCCCGTCTTCCAGACAAGCACAGCCTGGACCATGAACACTGTACTTGCAGGTACGAGGCCCCTGTGTGTACCGAAAAATAAGGTTAATGAGCATTTTTAATGACTAAGAGAAAGCTTTTTAGGGTAAATAGTATGTTTATACCCTAGAAACTCAGAGTACAAATATATGTACATATAAAACACATGGACAGGTCATGGGGGGTGGTATACAAACATGCATGTTTTTATTATACTACCAAATTTATGGAATGTATGTTCTGTGGTCTTATAGAATTTTTTTTAATACTCTAAAATGAAATATTGATTTCTATGTTGAGAAAAATGCATATAACTTATTCATACATGAGTTTGAGTAGGTGCCGTAATGAAGGGGGTTAGAAAGAAAAGAACCAGATATCGTGCCTGGCTTGCACATTAAGGTCAAATGATTATCCTAAGACTCCCAGAACAAAAGTGGCCATCACCACAGAATAGGGTGCCACGAGATAAGGTATCACTGGATGCGTTCGAAGCCCCTCCGCTGTCAAGAAAGCTCATATCTGTATTGGTCTTTACAAATGATAATCCCTACTAGATAAGTGTTATTCAGCAGTGTCCCACATGTTAGTTAGCAGTGTATCCAGATTGATCTCCCTGACATCTACTGGATTTTCGCACTTCTGCATAAGCTGGGTTTAAATGACCATTCAGGTCGTGATACCCACCATATCGTAGGAAGATGTGTGCCTTTGTGCTTCTGTGTATCCGTCTATGCCTCTATGTCTCATAGGAGCTTTAACTGTGGTCAAACTTTGCATTTGCTGACTTTTCATGAGGAAGACTATTAAGGGGCAGCCTTGTGGGTGGTGGAATAAACTGCACACACATAGCATCTCTAACAGCCTGATTCATTGGTTGTCTTAGTACTACAGACTTTGAAGGTCCTGTATCCCACTGTATCTTAACATTCTAGGGGACCTGTGCTAGTTTGTAATGACATGAACTATCGCTGCTCCAGGGCAAGGTCATTCCTCGGAGGGACACATCTTTGGGGTGCTAAGGTTATATTAAACTTCCATGCTGACCTCAGAAAAATGAAGTCCTTGCTTTTTTGTTATATTCAAAAGGAGAAAGGGCATATAATTAGCAGGCTGGGTCCATTTAAAGTATGAATGAGTGGCTACAGGAAGCCAACCTCGGTTAGGACCCATCCTGAGATACCTAGAGAATTTGTGCACATTGACTCTTCATCCAGCAGGGGAAAAACAAAACAGAACCTTTATATTCGTCTCTTAATTTTATTTCAGGAATTCATTTACACTACTTTGCATTTCCTGTTTGATATGGTGGGGAGCTAGTAATGGCTCTGTGAACCAGAAAATGAGCTTCTTAACCAAAATCAAAGCAAGTTGCTTGATACGTACAATAAGTATCTGTTATATTTTAAAGACATGATAAATAGACAAGTACTTGACCCTAAGTGAAAATTCCCCCAGAAAGTATCTATTCTTTGTGAAATGCATTACCCGGTCCTCTAAGAAGGCCCTCACTCTGTGTGTTATAGAGAGGAGCACAGGACCATGATAGATTGCTGTCCACAACTGGTGACCACAACTTCCAACCATCTGCACCCGTGTGCTTTGACATAATCCTTTGGTCCAACTGACTGTCAAAGCTACTTTATAGATGGTTCTGGGTATCTCTTCACAGTGGGGAGAGACTTTAAATGATTCCAAATGCTTAGGAAGATAGCTATCAAGTTGCTTTGCACGACGACAGTGCTCGTAGGACAGATGCTTTCTAAACCAATCCTCAGAAGTGAAGTGGAAACTGCTTTCTTTGGGAAGTCGGTGCGTTGGATGGTGTTTTGCTGGGGCTGACACATGAAGGAGTGTTCTCCTGAAGCAGACACAGGTGAAAGGATGTTCTGCTAATGACATGTATGTATCGGTTCACCTTACACTGCATAGTCGAGCTCAATTGCTCAGAACTCCATAGGGAGAAACGCACCAAATAAGTCTGGTGGTGTGCTGGCAGCTTCTTGCTAGGACTTGGGCTGATTGGCAGAGTGATGTAAGCTGATCCAGACTCACAAGGAGTTTTGCTAAGACAGACTCACATGCTGAGGCAAGACATGTGGAGAGGAAAGACCTGAGAAGGACACGTGATGGTTAGAGAGAGTATAAATTGGACTCAACAGACTGTGAGAGGGGTTCGCTTGCAGAGATAGCTGTGCAGTGCTTCTTGGTCTAGAGTCTTCGATAATCTTCACTTCTCTAAGAAAGGCACAGAAGAGAACTTCTCCTGGCATCCCTCTTAGTCCTGGTTCCTCCTGCTGACTTGTGCTGTTTCCGCTGAGACCAGGCTGTTCCTGCTGGGTCTCGCTACCACTGCTTCTATCCTGACACCATTGAACTGGACTGCTGGTATGTCAGTGAAGTGTTTGAGAGTGGATCAAGCTGCCGCTGCTGACCTGTCAACTGAACTGCTGATTTCCTGACAGCGCAGATTGGATTTGCTCCAAGGAACCCTTTCTAAACAGGTCCACTTCCCCCATGTCCTTTCTTTTCCACCACCTCTGGTGGATGGTAGACTAGAAGCAATTTAAAGCAATTTAAGAATTGTCACGAAAAGTAGGCTTTGAAAACAATTAAGCTACACAGAGGAGGTAGAAGGCAAGACTTAACACAATGCAAAGAACCAAACTGGACCCCATGGTAGAAGGCAGCCTGACTGGCCTTGGGGTAGCTGTGATGCTAAAACTGCATCAGGACCGCAAGGCTCTACCTTCATCCATTTGAGGTTCAGTCAGGCCTGATGAACAGGAAGAACGCATGGAGTTCCATTGGCACAAGCTCGTCACATTGCATCACAAGAGGCAAGCAGTCCATGCTGGTCCCTTATAGTGGGTGTGCACTGAGCACAGTGGATTGTGAATGGGATAGGGCAAGGGACTTGGGTTAGGGTAGTTCATTACGAAAAGAAGTGACTAGGCAGGTCTGGGTTTCACTGTCTGCTTGTGCAGAGTCCTCTGTGGTCAGCTTTCTGTTGTCTTGGTAGGGTATCGCTTCCATTCATTTCATGATTCAGGAAGAACCTCCCTCGTGTAGAAGTTTGTCCCTCATTAAGGAAATGGAGAACGGCTAACACGATTCTCGCACCTGCTGGTTTTCACGTGGCTTCACTCCGATGTCTTTGTGGCAGAGCTGTGTCAATTGGGCAACTTGCTGTTAACTCCCATGCTCTCCAGAGTCTAGAGTGCTGGGTCACTCACTCCCAAGCCCAGAAGCATGTTACAAAGCTATGATTGGGGGCTGAAAGAAGATGTCATTTGAAGATAATGCCACACACTAGTCTCTGATCTGGAGGCAGGGGCAGGCTGGCTTGCTCTCAGTCAGTTGTATACAGAAGAGCAAACAGCTCCCTGCTCCCTCCCTCAAAAAGAGGGCTGGCTCTGTGTCTCCCCATGGGGATTCCTCCAGGAGTACAGCCCTTAGACTCCACCACTCATGCTCACAGATGGCTGCTAGAGCCAGGTCAAGGAAGGAAAATGAGGTTAACCATTCAATAAATCTCTCCCCACACCTCTCCTTTTTCCTCTCCTTTTCCTCCTCTCCTTTTTTTAAAACAATATTTTTATTTATTATTTTAGAATGTTAGGCATCTATACAATGTATTAGGATCAAATCCACTCTTGTTTCCCCCCTCCAGCTCCTATGCCACACCACCACCTCCTCTCTCAGCTTCATGTGCTCTTTTTATCAACTCAGAGACCACTGAGTTCTGCTAGTGTAAGCATGGGCCTACAGCCACTCACTGGAATAGAGGCAGCCTACCAGGAGTCACATTTCTAAAACAAACAAACAAAAACCGGAATCTCTCTCTCCTGGTTCAGAATCAGCTTCCAGTCAGCTCCTCAGTTAGGTTGGAGTTTCTTCTCTCTTTGGGGCTAGAACAGTGGTTCTCAAGTCATGGGTCACAACTCCTTTGAGGACTGAATGACCCTTTCACCAGGGTTTAATTGTTTCACAGGTATTGATGTATGTGAGTAGCAATGGCATTGACCAGCCAACCCCTACTCACCATCTAGAAGGTTACCATCAATGTTCACCCTCTTTATAAGGAAACCAAGGTAGCTGGACATTAAAGAACTTTTCCAGAGTTGGGCACTAGCCAGGTCAATGCTGTAAACCGGATACTCTGGTGTTAGAACCTCTGATTCAGTGATTCTCAACTTTCCAAATGCTGTGACCCCTTAATTCAGCTCTCATGTGTGGTGACGCCCAACCACAAAATTATTTTCATTGCTACCTCATAACTGTGATTTTGCTAGTTGTGAATAGTAATGTAAACTTCTGTGTTATCCGATGGTCTTATGAGACCCCCGTGAGCGGGCCATTCAACTCCCAAAGGGGTCATGACATACAGGTTGAGAATAGCTGCTCTAAGGACATGTAAAGCTTCTAGAATGTTTGTTCCTGGGAATAGTATCCACAACTACAGAACCAGGTGAAGGAAAGGCTAGCCAGTTGTAAGTGCAATTACATGAATATTAAGCCTCAGCTTGGGGAGTGGGTGTTCAGCAAAGGATGTTCAGCAAAGGATGGTCATACCAGAAACTGTCACACAGCATCTCGCCTCAGCCCCAGATGTCTAACACTGGACTCTCAGTGTGGTTTTCAAGATTTGTACCATGCCTTAAGAGGTACTTGCTAAAATGAAGATCTCCAATGCAATGCCATCTCAGCTGTCGAGGCAGCTTCTGAGGTGGGTCACAGCTGTATTGGACTTTCCCACCTCAGGCCTTTCAGCTGGCTACTGCAAGACTGAACGCTGTCATGGAAACTCAAAGCAGTGAAAGGGTTGCCCAGGGCCTCACATATTGAAAATGCAATCTGCTTAGCAGAGTGCTTTAGTTAGAGATTGCCTATGGGAATAACAAAACTTGAAATATTTTGTTTTGTGAAAGACAACCAGTCATCGTTAAGTAGACATGTATGTGTGTCACCTCAGAACTTGTTTTTATAGTGGACATGGCCAACAATTTGCACGAAGTGAGTTCTCTGATGGAGATCTCCAAGGTCGGCAGCCATGTTCCTCACCTGTTGCTTTGGAGGATGGAGGGGTACACAGCTTTGACAGATGAGATGTCTGTTAAATGTGTTCCAACTTCAAAATATCCATACGCCTACTTTGAGATCAGAGTTGGATGGATACATTAGGAAGTGCGCTGATTCTAATGAGCTGCTTCTTTCCCTATGTAAAGTATGAACACCAGGGTTTGCTGTGCCTGAAAGCAGTCTCAGCCTGACGGAAGGAGTGACCTGTGAGCCCTGGGTCTGGGTCCAGCTCGTCCCTCCTCACTTAGTGGAAATGGAAAGCATCAGGCTTGCGGTGTTGGGTGGCAGATTTGCAACAGTTGTGTCTGAAAATTTGACTGCCAGGATTTCATTATAAAGCTAGACATTCCCATCTTCCAGGCTGAAGATTTCCACACCTTCTCCATTCGTGAGAGAAAGAAGTCTATCCCTTCTTTATTCTTTACCCCTTTCCAGTGGCTACCTCCTCATCCAGTGGACAAGGCGTTAGAACCACATACCTAAACTGTTAGGTCAAAATAAAAGAATTTTAACGGAAGGTGATCTGTAGGCTTTGGGTAGATGGAAAGTTGCGTTTGGGGAGGGGATTAATTTAATTAGGGATGGGTAAGATGATTGTGAGGCCTTTACAATTCACGAAGGAGCGGCACTCAGACTGCCTTGCACATTTTTCCTTCACGAAGGCTGAAACCCAAAGGCAGACATCTGTGGCTGGAGCACACTGCAGCTCTGTGGCAGCTGCATGGGATGGGGGCAGGGCACCCTAGCCCCAGCGTTCTTGGCCACAGAATCAAGTTTTGATGGATGAATGTACACTTGTGTATTCTAACTTAAATATAATATTTATATATCAGGTTTCAGGGCTCTTTCAACTGTAAGTGACTGATTGCAGGTTGAACCTAACTCATTAGATGACAGAATTGCAACGGATTGGTAAAATGAGCTTTCTATAAATGCATTAAAACCATAATCGCAGTATTCCGGGGAATATTTTAAACCTATAACATATACTTTGGTAGAAGTTCATGGTGCCAGATCCTGTATAAAACTGTAAGTGTATATTATTAATATAGCACACTTGTCAGGACATGACCCAGATACAGATTCAGTTTATCACCTTATAACAAGTGGTCATCACAGCTGCATGCTTTGAACCATACGGCGTGTGAACCTGGAAGGCCATGCCTGCAAGCACTCGTTATCTTACTATGAAAATTCCACCCGTCTTTCAAACCCAACTCAGATGCTGTCTTTACTGAAGAGCTCTGCGGCTTCTTGTCCTTACCCCATGAAACTCGTTTGCAGTAGCACTTGAGGCTGTAGCCTATGACATCTGTCCAGGAGCCCCCCCTCTATCTCTAGGTATCAGACAGCAGCCCTCTTGCCTAGCTGATGTAAGACCACCCACATGCATGTGTGCATACACAGACAGAGAAGGAGAAAGGGCAGGGTGAGGGGAACCGTTTGTGCATCAGAGGAGATGAGAAATGGTCACTTGTCCCTTTTGATTCGGAGGTGTATCAATAGTAAATCTGCAGAGGGACAACTTTTCCCACGGTATTAAAGACTTTGACAAAACACCTTGTTCAAATGCAGAGACTTTGAGGGGGGTTAGTACACATACTTAAATGCTTGTCTTAACTTTCAGTCATTCTCTGGGGAGGCGTGAGGCCTGGAGATTGAATGTTCGTATAAAGTGTATTCTTGGCTGGGAAGAAGTGTTATTAAATATTACAGCTGACATGCAAAGTGTGAGCATAGTAATAGATGGGCCTACTTGAAACACTACATTTATTTTTACTTTTTTTCCCAAGTAGCATTTTTAATCAGCATACAGGATGACGGGTTCTGTTACGAAAATTTCCATACACGAATACCGTGTTCTCTTCCATGTTTGCCCATTTCCCTTTGCTGTCATCCTTCCATTCTCCCTTAGTCTCCTTCCTCCCCACCCCAAACAGCCCCCTTCTCCTTTTATGTCATCTATGTATGCATTTATACTTAAATCAAAATTCCACGTGTGAAGAAAATGTATATTTGACTGTTAGCATATTTTATTTCTCTGAACATGAAAATGTCCATTTCCATCACTTCTCTGCAAATCACGTGTTTCTATTTGTTTTTTTTTGTTTTGTTTTTGTTTTGTTTTTTTTGTTTTTTTTTGTTTTTGTGTGTGTCCCTGTGAGCCATCCTCCTCTCTAGGAATGTTGGGAACTGGAAGCCAGGCTGTCACAAGGGTCTTTTGGTCTCTCCTTCTTTCCATCGGTGACATTGTGTAGGGGTGTTAGCGATCAAATCCATAATCAAGGATAAACCTCCCTTGTCTATATGTGCCACATTTTCTCAATGGAACCATTTGTCCTTTGAAAGATAGCTATTCTGCTTCTGTATCTTGGCTCTCGTCAATAGTGCTACCATGAACTCAGTTGTGCAAGTACCCTTGCAGGGTGTTGACTTGGATTCCTTTGTGTGTGGGCTGGAGAGGACGATGTTTGTAATTTTTTGAGGAAGGTCCCAACTGAGTCCCTCACAAATATCTTGATATATCTGTGTGTGTGTGTGTATGTACATATATATGTATATATATATACACACACACACTCCCACCAACAATGTATAACAGTACTTCACAAACATCCTTCTTAAAAAATAGATATATAATAAATAAACACACACAGGCACACACATACACACACACACACACACACAGAGTGGGGGGAGAATAAACAGACAGACAGACAGACAGATGATAGTCACTCTAACTAGAAAGAGACGGAATCTCAGTGGGGACCGTTTTTCTCACCGTGTTGGAGAATAGACCCAGGTCCTTGTTGAGTGTTAGGCAAACACACTATACAATGTTTAGAAGCCACCCTAAGTTTAGTTCTGGCATGTTGCCTGTCTGTGTGTTGTTATTCTTTAATGTTGGCCAGCTTGAGGCTAGAAAGACGCCCAGTGTATAAGCACTGGCTGCTCTCCCAGAGGACTGTGGTTCAATTCCAAGCACCCCCACGGCAGCTCAGTGCTGTCTGTAACTCCAGTTCAGAGGATCTGAGCCTTCGTCTGGCCTCTGCAGACAGTGAGTGTGCAGGCATACATACAAGCAAAGCACTTATACACACAAAGCAATTAGAATTTTAAAACAACTTACTGTTGACCAACTTCCTATAATGAGTTTTGAAGCTTTACATGTATCTAATGGAGCAATTGAGTAGAATCAATCATCCGCCTTCTGAGATCTAGCATGTATGGCTAGGTTCTCCACTTATCCCTGGCTCACAGAATCTGTCAAGGGCTTTCTGTATACACATTCTGGTCTAAAAATGTCTCAACATAAACTTTCCCCATTTTCTGTTAGCTATGAGCTGACATTCTGTTTACTTTCTGGGGCTCCGGAGGGAGGCTCTGAACCTAAGGGGCCTTGCTACTGAGCTGCCTGCCCTGGGCTAGACTGGGGCTTCGCTTAAGTAAGTGTCTTCTTGACTTAATGAATACAAAAACGACTTCTGAGAACCCTAAAAGCACAGCCTCCATCCATGGGAGTTTTTAGCATTAAATAAATATCCAAGTAGTGAACCAGCGATGTTGGCTGAATTCAAGTTCTGAGGCATTGTCATTTGAAGCCCCCCCCCGCCCCGTGAAGCATCCTACACACAATACATAGAAGTCACTTTTCTAATCAGAGAGTGTCATCCTAATTATTCCAATTACCCCCATCTAATCTCCTTATCCTCCAAAGAAGGAGAGTATCACAACAAATGGTTATAATTAGTGACTGCCTGAGAATCACATGCCCCACCCCACCAGGGGCAGAATCAGAGCTAAAGCAGAGGGCTTTCCTCAAGCAGTATTTGATTTCTCCTTCCACATTGCTACGCATGGGGAGAACATTTATGTCGAGTCCATGCGGTGTCTGGTTGCTAGCTGTAGCCAGAGAGCTGGTGAGAGGTGTGAACTAAAATCAGAGTCCTTTTATAAAGCTAAAGTGTAACTTATGTGCCAGTAAATTTGCCCTATTGGAGAACAGAGCCGAGTGGTTTCAATAGAGTCCCAGAGTAAGGTGACTATATAATTTCGAAAGGAAACCACATATCACTCGACAGTTACTCTCCCTCCTCCCCTGTGGAGCACCTGGCAAGGGCTAATCTATCAACTGTCTGGGTGGATTTGTCTCTTCTGGGTTTGTGCATGTATGGAAAAATACAGCAAGGGAGCTTTGTCCTTTTTTTTTTTAAACTTTGTGCGTGATTTTCAAGATTTATCCATGTTGTATACTAAATTCTCAGTACTTCATTTCCTCTTGTGGCAAAACAAGGTATACATACTACATACTAAGCCATTCTTTGCACTACTGACTTTGTCCACTGTGGATAGGGTGCTGTGAATATCTTCGGACAGATGTTGTATGTGGACATGTAGCCTCCATTTTCTTGCATACATACATGGGACTGGAATTGCTGGGTCATGTAACAGCAACTCTGATTTCACTGTCTTGAGGAGCCAACAGTTTTCCAAAGTGCCTCCACCATCTGACATGCTCACCAGCAGTACAGGTCTGTCCCACATTTTCACCAACATTTGTTATTGTCACTCTTTTTATTATAGTGCCACCAGCACACAGAAAGTGCTCTGCTGCTGGTGGTGTTTCCCTGAGAACTAATGAGTTCAGCATCTGTTCAAGCACTCGTCCTCTTTGGGGCAAACTTTTGAAATTAGGTAGGTCTTTTTTTGTAAATAAAGCTATAGGGATTCCTTATTAATATTTTACATACAATTCTCTTACCAGATGTATTACTTATAAATCTCTTCTCCCATTCTATGGGTGGCTTTTCTTTTCACACCCTGGATTGTGCTATTTGACTCATTCTCATATTTGATAAAGTACAGTCTATCTACCTTTTGCCTCTTATCTCCCCTGTTCTTGGTGTTCTAAGAAGCTATCGTCTACCTCAGTGTGATGGTTTGAATATGCTTGGCCCAGAGAGTGGCACTATTAGGAGGTGAAGCCCTGTCGGAGTAAGTGTGGCCCTGTTTGAGTAGGTGCGACACTGTGGGTGTGGGTTTTAAGACCTTCATCCTAGCTCCCTGGAAGCTAGTCTTGTCCTGTTTGCCTTCAAACAAGATGTAGAACTCTGAGGTTCTCCTGCACCATGCCTGCCTGGATGCTACCATGCTGCCCACCTTGGTGATAATGGACTTTACCTCTGAACCTCTAAGGCAGCCCCAATTAAATATTGTCCTTATAAGGGTTGCCTGGGTCATAGTGTCTATTCCCAGCAGTAAAACCCTAACTAAGACACTTAGGACCACAAAAAAATGTGTCCTTGTTCCCCTCTGAGCATTTTCTCTGCTACGTTAGGAGTCTAGGACTCTGACCCATTTGGAGATATTTTGGATGTGGTATGAGGTAGGTACCCAACTTTATTATTTTGCCTATGGACAGCCACTTGCACCACTTATAGAGATTTTCTCTCCCCCACTGAGTTGTGTTGCCATCCTTATTGAAAACCCAAATGAGAGTAAGAGAGCTTATTCCTGGGTTCTCAGCTTTACTCGGTTAGACTATGCCTATCTTAAAATTATTTGAATAAAATCTAGTAGCCCACCAATCTAGTCACTTTACCAAAACCAGGAAGCAGACTAGAAAACTGGAAAAGTGTCTATAATCCACTCACTGTCAGTGTTTTTGCTGCACTTTCTCTGAGTAAGACTCATGTTCCCATCTACGGACTGGGCTGCTTCCGCTGCACTGGTCAGGGTGGTAGGTAGGTAGGCCAAGGTAGGTAGCTTGGTTGACAACACCAAGCAGTGGCAGTTGACTAGAGGGAGTGTCTGCCAATGACTATCTAGTGTTACAGTCGTTGAGTGAATCTCTGGTATTAGGACCTTTGGCTCCATAATATAATTCTCATGCAGCCCTAAGGTTTTAGGACCCTTAACTCGTGGCGGCAAGCCGTGTTACACGTTGGGATACTCTCGTGTGTACTGTGTAAGGTTGTCTTTGTATAAAGTATCGCCCGAGTCAGTGGTTTTTGCAAACATCTCCATCACCTTCAGATTGGTTTAATAAAGAACTGAACAGCCTATAGCAAAGCAAAGAGGATAGGCGGGACTTCAGGGCCAAGACAGGAAGTGTGGGAAAGAGTCAGAGGTCGGGCACGCCAGCCGGGAGAATGAAACAGGTGCCCACTAATAAGGAGCGGTAACAAACCGCATGGTGAGACAGGGCTAGGCGGTCGGGTCTACTTAGATGGGCTAGTTGAGACTTTTGCCAAACTAAGGCCAAGCTTTCATAAATTAATATAAGGTCTCCATGTCATTATTTGGACAGCCCAATGATGGTTACAACTCTCAGTTGAGATCTGATATGCTTGAACACGGAGACTTAGAAGCTTCTAGAATTGTCCTGGCACCCAGAGCCTGCAATTTCTCTTCTCCAGCTAGCAGCCCATCGTCAGCCCCCTGCCTCCCTTGCTGATTCTCAGCTTCCAGCACTTTTCTTCCCAGTCTGACTGCTCCAGACCATGAAGCTGCCGACTGAATCTCCAGCTGTCACGAAGCTGGCCGCCTTGCTGTTTTCACGGCTTGGCTCTTCTGCCTTTCTGCTGCCTCTGCCTCTCTCTCCTGTGTGCCATCACTCATCCCACATCACTAAAGTAGGCAAGGAGAGTTGCCTTGCATTGGGCTTCAAGCTTCAGTATCAGGGAGGGCAGCACAGGAGAGTGCCTTCTACCCAACACACGGCTAAGCCTACACAGCCTGCTCCTGTAGCCCAGGAATGGGCATTTGGACCATTACAGCTGTTTGGCGTAGACCATTCAGCCATTTATCCAGGCCAATCACAGCCACATACCTTAGCACCAGGAACAGCCATCCTCCTTCCCCTGGAAGCCTACCACTAGCCAAGGTAGAAATGGCTGCTTGGTCATCTAGAGTTTGCTGAGCCCTGTGGTTGCAAAAAGTCTGCTGTAGACTGTAAACAATAGCCCTGGCTGGGGCTGGGGCTAGAGCTGGGGCTGGGGCTGGGGCTGGGGCTGGGGCTGGGGCTGGGGCTGGGGCTGGGGCTGGGGCTGGAGCTTCAAAAGACAAGCACAATGAGCTGTGTGACCTTTGCCTGGTTGTCTTAAGACATCTTGGAGTGATCGAAGACCTGGTGATGGCATAAGATTGTCTGTCTGTCTGGTTATAAGGTAGTAAGTCTGACTATCTGTTACCCTGGGCAGTCAGGGTGGGTAGGGAAAGTCCAACAATTTGTAATTAGAGAGTCCCATCACCCTCTCCCCAGTGTCTGCTTACGGACACATGAATATCAGCAAGAGTGCTTATAGTGCAGACTTGAATTCCTGATCCTTACACAATGATTTCGGCCCGTGTTTCACATCTGCCCCAAGCCCCAGGAAGAGTTCCGTTTCTGTCGCATTTAGGCTGTTTACTTTTTTATAATTACTGTTTCTACCTACTTCTGGCCTGTTCTGCTTGTGTTGAACTTCCCTAGGCAGAGGCACCCCGCAAAGCAGCACGACCCCGGGCTCACGTCTCTCCCTCACAAGTACAAAAGCAGAGGAAGGAGTCAGTGCTGGGGATTTTGTGGTAGCTTTGGTTGGCCATGGGCACTCGATGACTTGGTGTGCACCCAGCTGAGGCTTGGTCATCAGCTTTAGTCGGCACCTGGTGCACACTGGGCGAGATTTTCATCATGTTTGATTCAGAAGTGGCCTTAATCTAAGGGTGAGAAGTAAGAGCATTCTGAAGCAAACAGACATTTTTTAAAAGCAGGGTTCAGACCATTTGCCTTGCTCCCCAAAGCCCTTTTATAATTTAAAATATCTATTTAAATTATAGTTCCACTATTTCTACTTAAGTTGCTTTTTATAAATCTTTCAAATGCCTACATTCTAATACCCATGACTTAATTTTTAGAAGCCTCTGTGGCCATATAAATGGATTGCCTTAGATCTAAAGTGGGAATCCATATGTTCAGAGGCAGGAGATTTTTTACTTCCAAAGAATTCGAGGAGACAGAAATGTAAACCTCCAGAAAGAAGGATGTGTGCTGTTTCAGGGCTACCCCTGGGAAGTGGTTTATGTTTGCTAAAACTTACCACAGGATGAATATTCATGTATTAAATGATCTGATTTTGACAATGGCCTGGCTGACATATTCACATGATCTGACAATGCCGTACAGCTTTTAGAAAAGTAAAACGTGTTAATGAGAAGTTTTATTGTTTGCCTTCTCAAGCTTTGTGTGCACAAAGTTGTTAACCAGGGACATGCAGGAAATACGGAACGAACTGGAAATCAAACCATTAGGGCTCCACAGAGCATGCTGTGGTCAGAAGCTGCTGCCCCTCAGAGGGGACAGAGCATGGGCAGTGGCATCTGAGGGAGGACACTCCCCCTCTGCTCAGGTTACAGTAAAGTAGGCCAGCTGCAGCATGCTAGACCTTTGGGTGAATCCTTGGAAGCAGGGTGTTATCTGTGTCCACATATCTCCAGCACTTGGAATGGGGCCCGGTCACATGGTCAGTAACCAATCAAGCAGGACTTGGACGGCCAAAGCCTGGGAACCTGCACAAATGGTACAGATAAGCCTCAACAGCACCAGTGTCTCATCACAACAGTTAGCTCCTGGGAGACAGCCCTGGGCAGCTTCAAGCATCTGAAGAAGAGAGGAAGTTGTTTTGATAGTTTTTGTTTCGTTTTGCTTGCTTTGAAAAAAAAAATGGCCAGTACAGCTTTTCCTCCACCCCTGTGTCTGTGACCATTCACCACTGACTGTTGTGGGAAAAACACATTTTCTGAATGAAGCTTCCTATCTCTGAATGTATCCATGCTTCTAACCTCATCTTCCAATTCATTCAGAAGTTTGTTTCTCTGGACGGTGAGGGAAAGACAGCAGCTTGAGAGGCAGGTGCTCCCTGACCTGCCTCCCAGGCCTCTGCCAACAGGGAAGGCTCCCCAACATCGGGACCTACTGCTTCCAAATTCTTGGGAGCATTTATCACATTCAGGATGGAAAAAAAAGTCAATGATGCAGTCTGTCACTGCTTCCAACCTCAATCTCAAAACCTCTGAGGGCAGAGAAGGCCCTTCACTGTTCCCAATACCCAGTACAGTAATGAAAGTGAAGATAAATTGAATTAATCTCTCCCAGCCGCCCGGCGCTGATAACCGACTCACAGATCCATTCCCAGCAGCAGTCTCGTGGGACTGTGTTTGTACTGGTAAATAAACTTCTAAACAGTTCAAATACAGAGGCATTAGTGGCTTAATTAGAGAGATGGGACATTAAAAAGGAGAAGGAGCGGGAAGGAAAAGTCCAGAAATAAGTTACCAGCCAGTTTGGTGTTTCTTGGGCAGACCACTGTGTGTGTGTGTGTGTGTGTGCGTGTGCGTGTGTGTGTGTGTGTGTGTGTGTATTAACTGGTGTGATAATCTTGGCATGTCAAATCTTTGAACTTTGCCAGCTTTTTAGAGAGTAAATATTAAAAAAATTATGAATTATGTTTACATTTTATTTCATAGTTTTATTAGCAATTTGTAAGTTGTACCCATAACGTTATAAAGATCATAGGGATCATCTAATAGGGTTTTACAAAATTTCTGTCATTTGCTTCCCTTAAAAAAAAAAAAACCAAAAAGGCTGTGTCTATATTAAAAGTTCATGCCTTCCTAATTAAGAGGCAGCTGCTTTCATAGCTGTTTCCCCATTTAATTACATAAATTACACTGACTGTGATGTAGTCGCACCACCTCGATAGATAATTAGCATGGAGAATGCACTTGGCAGAGAGATACAGCAATATCAATGCTATGACTTTGGCAGTAGAAAAATGCCAAGCTTGATTCAAATGCCACTGTAGAACTGAACAGCGCCAGGTAGTTCTGGACTTACTCTGTGTCCCTGTAAAATCTAATCAATTACAGTTTTTAGATCAGACCACATAGAAAAGCCACAGTACCCAAGGCATAGTGTGTATGCGGACACCTTTATGTAGAACCAATGTTATAGATATATTTACATGCCATTAAAAAAGGTGTTTCCTTCCTAGTCATAAACTCTAAAGAAAACCTTTCAAATTGTTTCTTTCAAAGTTATCTTCATATTTCTAAATAACGTGTTTGTACGAATGGGCCGGGTCTAGACATCACTGGTGACCTTTGACCCAATGGGTGGTGCTTTCCTGTGGACTCTGCAGCCTTCTCTCCTTGTCTTCTCTGTCCCAGTGGAGTTTGTGTTAATTTGGGGAGTCCACATTAGCATCTCTAAGGTTATGCAAACAATGCTTACTCTATAGCCAGAGAGAGGATTTTTCTTCCTTTCAGTGTGTGGTTCCTTATTTCTGGGTATCCATTCATTCATTTTCATGGTGCTGGGGATGGAACCCAGAGCCTTGCTTACCTTATTCTTGGCAAGTGCTTTGCCACTGAACTAAGCCCCCAGCCCTTGATCTTTTGAAACATGGTCTCACTATGTAGCCCAGGCTAAGTAAAATTAAAATCCTTCTCCCTCAGCTTTCTGAGTGCTAGGGTTGCAGGTAAATGCAAACCTATGTCCAGCTCCTATGCTCTCTCTTCACCATCCTTTGTCTCTTATCCTATCTGAATCCCGTGTGCATTGAATACTCTTCATAGTTTCCATTAGCATAGGTTTTTAACTCACCTCCACCTTTCCCTGCTGTCTACAGCCTGACCCTCCAGTCTCCATCCATACTACTTGTTCTGTAGGCCCTTTGCTTGATGGTGGATTGTGTTCTTTGATGTTTTTCAAGGATAATGGCTCTTGGATTTCTTATCTTCTGTTTCCTCACTTGTGTTCATGAAGCACATAAGCTGCTTCTGATACACCTTTACTTTATGATTACATTTGATGGTTATGTTAGCTGGGTATAAAAGTTTAGATTGATATTATTTTCTTTCAGAACTCTGTGTGCCCCTTAGCTTCCTCTTGATTGGCTGGAGAGATAGTCACCATAATTTTGATTTTCCATTCTTTTCTTTATACCCTGAAAAAAAATCTCTTTCCCATTTATGCATAGTGTTCTGAAATTTACAAAGCTGTGTGTGTTTTATGGTTTCCCTTTCCCCTGACACCCTTTTAATCTATAGACTTATCTCCAATCTATGGTTTTTTTTTTCCATATACGTTCTTTTTCAGTGATGCAACTCAAACCCAGAGCTCTGTGTATTCTGTGCAAGTACCCTCCTGCTGAGCTACACTCCAGGCCATTTTTTATTTAGAGACATGCTTTCACTAGGTTACTTGGACTTTGAAATTACTCTGTAGCTCAGGTAGGCCTTGAACTAGTGATCCTCCTGCCTCAGAGGCCCAGGTAACTGGTATTACAAGTGGGCACCACTAGGCTCATCTTGCTTTTGTACAAACTATTTCTTCCTGTTTTCTGTATTCATACCCTGCACTACTTACATTCATCTGACCTACTTACATTCATCTGACCCTCTTACATTTTATCTGACCTACTTATTTAGCCCCTCTGCTTTTCTATATGTTCCTTTACTTTCTAGTGCCTCCATATTTTGTTATTTTGTAAAACAGTATTTCTCTTTCTTTTTCATTTGCAGTATGCTTTGAAACTTCATTTTCTTCAAACTTTTATAGTAACAGTTTGATCTTAGTGAACTTGTAAGTCTTTGAGAGTGTGGAATAAAATTTATTTGAAGTTTTCCTCTGTTCCCTCCTGTTTGCCATTTTCCCCTATTTGCCTCGCCCCATTCTTAAAAGCGTCTTAGAACTACCAAGTATGTTTTTAGGCTTTCTCTAGGTAGCTATTTCATTTCTTGATATGTTTTTCTGATAATGCAAACTCTGAGATGATCGGCTGCTCTTACATGTCAGACTCTCATTAACCCACTCAAGCTTGCTGCAGTGTGGCCCTGTGCTCAGAGCTGACATTTTCTGCAGGTTGACCCATTTATTCTCCTTTTGTAAATGAATTTTTAGAAGAGTCATGAAAATAACAGAAAACAGACTTTTTAGAACTAATAGGCACACCCACTCCCGGAGCTCTTGTGAAGGGCATTATGCCATGCCAGAATAGATAACGCAGCTCCATACCTGAATGCATGGGTGTATGTTCCAGTGACCATCAAGGAGATGTCTGTGAAATGAGGTCTGGGCTTTTCCCCAAGTGTTCATGACTGTGTAATCTACTAGATATTTAAATTAAGTTAGGAAGCCTAAGATACGTGTACAGCAAGAGGAGACATTTTGAGAATTATAATTCCCTATAACATATTCCCTGCCACTGTGGATTATTGATGTCCCATTTATAGTAACATCCTCATCTTTCTCTGTTTTTTAAAACATATTTTTAAAACAATTTTATCTGATCATGAGCTATTATTTTATACCATATACTAATATTAATAAAACCACAATTAAGCACAAGGCAGTAGTGATCACGATACCAGATGGGCTGCAAGGGCTTCCCTACAGTGCTGTTATCCCTTCTGAGACACTGAGAGCGAAGGAGAAAGAAAAATCTTTCAGAATGGCTTTCCTATGACATGAAGCTCATTCACCAGCATCAGTCCCCACTGTGTGTCCCTGACTTTCTGTGGCTTGGGAAGTACTGACTGAGAGAAGTGGCATCTTCTATTTTCTGAGATCACAGAGCTCTGCCTGCTGAAGTAGCTTCCAGTTTGGAACCTTTGCAGAGCTGCCATGATTCAGTACCAGAACACAATGTAGGCTTTTTGTCCCTCATTCTAAATGCTCCCAAATCCAGACCACTTTTTTATTTCACCTACATGATACCACAAATAGAAAGTTCCACTCTGGGCTTCATGTGACAGGCCAGTCAAAACACAGGTGCGCTTAAAATGTTATATAAAGTCACCACTGGGATATATTCATAGGACATACAGAGAATATACATTGTACCGTCTGGTTCTATGTCAACTGGACACAAGCTAGAGTCACCAGAGATGAAGGAATGTTAAGAAAATGCCTCTATGAGATTGGGCTGTAGGCAAGCCTGTAGGACATTTTCTTAATTAGTAATTGATTGGGGAGGGCCCAACCCATTGTGAGTGAAGCCCCCCGCCCCGGGGTAGACCTGGGTTCTATAAGAAAGCAGGCAGAGCAGCCACGAGGAGCAAGCCAGTGAGCAGCACCCTCCATGGCCTCTGCACCCGCTCTTGCCTCCAGGTTCCTGCCCTGCTTGAGTTCCTGTCCTGACTCCTTTCGATGATGGACAGTGATGTAGAAGCATAAGCTAAAACCCCTTTCCTCCCGGAGTTGCTTTGGTCACGGTGTTTCATCACAGCAATAGTAACCCTAAGACATAAGCTGACTTTGTAGCGAGACATTGTGGTGTCCATGCCCCCTAACATACAAATCTGAAACCTGAAACCATTTGGCCCCTAACATTCGGAATAAGCGATGGCCTGTAGCTGTGATTTGGGTGTTCCTGGTGGAGTGCAGAACAGAGGGGTGAGTGATGTTGCTCACTTTAGCTTAGAAACCTCATGTAATTCCTGACCTGTAAGGCAGAAAGGATCATTGAGCTAACCCAATCCTGCCTACCCCTTCCCTCTACACAGTCATCCCCAGTATTGATCTGGAAGTGACTGTGTGCCCTTGTCCTGGCCAATAGCATAGATATGAAAGTCTCTGGCTAGGAGCAAGTATTTACTTAGGGTTAAGATAAATAAACAATGTATTTGAAGTCCCGTCTATAAAATTTACCAAGTCTTTGCTTCTGCCTCTGACCTTTGACCTGCACACGTCACTGTCACCCAGAACCACCTGGGGCATTCTTTCAGCCTGCACACAGGGTCCAGTGAGGTACGGTTGTTCCCAGTGGTGGAATTCCTGCCTGCTTGTTAACCTTACAGACATTTTCCCCTTCCTAAAACAGTCCCTTGAGCATCAGCCTAGCACTTCTCATTTGTGCCTGCAGCGTGCAGGTGCTGCCCACCTGCTGAGCTCATAGCTGTAAGCTCTGGTCACTGTCATTACTGCCTCTCTAACCCCTCCAAAGGCCTTCTAGGGTCCTCCTCAGCTGCCACCACCCTCTGTGATTCCATCCATCACACTCTTCAGGATCTCTCTACAACACTCATCTCACTGCCCTTCTTGACTCTCTGAGCCTTTGGGTCTGCCTTCTACATGGTTCTGCTAAATGTGTTTCCAAAAAGTCTAACGCAGTTATATGACTTCCATGACCTAATCGTTAGCCCTGGGTACCCATTTGCCTCAAAAGGGTCAATTCCGGAGCAGAAAGCAGCCATGGGGCAGATAAACCTTTTAGAAGAGAGAGGCCCTTCATAGCTTTCACATCCATGCTCTCTCAGCTGTCCTTCCTCACATCCCTCTCCACAGTCCTGTTCCCAGGACAAAAAAAGAAGAAAGCCATCTTGACCCTTCAAATCTGACTGTGGTACAAAATAATCACCAAATCTGCACCAAAGAGACAACATTTTGTTTCAGTGAAAACTAGCAACTAGGCTCTTCTACCCCTCGAGATGGTCAAAGACACTTTGCTACTGAGGAAGAGTCCAGAGACGGCATTGGCAAGAAGTGTGATTCCATTTTGTGCAGGGATTAAGTTCACAGCGAGGTTCTGCTCATCCCATTAAGCAGTGCCTACAGACAGAAGCTCAGAAGCAACACGGTTCCCATAGGGGTATGAAATTGGGGCTTTTTATCTTGAGCCATGATGGCAGGTGTTGCCAGTCAGTTAGCAGACATTTGACAAACCATGAATTGCTAAATCTGTAAGTTTTAAGTTTGGAAGGATGATCACAACATGTGATATGTTTCTGTAGAGATCCTTACTCAGCCTGAATGTCAGCAAGGCATACGGGTGTTGATGATAACAATGATGAGGGGGTTGTGGTGATGATGGTGGTAGTGATGGTAGTTGGGGATGGTTGTGGTAATGGTGGATGATGGTGTTGGTGATGGTTATGGTGGTGATGGTTGTGGTGGTGACGTTAGTGATGATAGTGGTGGTGGAAGTAGTGATGGTGATGATAGTTGTGGTGGTGATAGTGTTGATGAAGAAGATGATAATATTGATGACTATGAGGGTGGTGGTGATGACATAGGCAGAGACTAAAACTTGTTTCAAGTGAAACTTTTCTTTCTCTACAACCTTTTTGGGTGTGTTGATGGAAAAGGTGCAGTGAATGAGAGCACAGAGCACAGCCAGGTTGTTTAAAATCCTGGGGGCACCTTGGTGTGTACGACCATTAGGGATGCTTCCTAGAGGTTAAGAACACAGGTGAGGTTCCTGACTAATTAAAAGATGCCTCTGAAGGTCAGAAGTTTCTGTACCTTTACTTTCAGGAAGCTCTCAAAACTACCTAACCAAGATGTGAGGAGGTGAATGGTCTCAAATATTTTCATCAGTAGAGCGATGTGTTGTTTTTAATGCATAAATCAGAAGGCTAGAGTAATGATGAATCCTCTCCAATGACGTTACACACTGTTACACACTCTGTAAACTATCGTCTCCAGCTCAGGTCTGGTAGGACCATATGGTTACAAGTGATCATACTAGTGCCTCCCTCTGGAGATGGGAACCACAGGGTCGCTCTGCCATGTTCCAACAAAACTTGTCTAACGCCCATGCAGACTGAATTGTTTCAGCACCCAGGTAACTGCTGCTGACAGCACAGAGCATGAACATAAGCACCAGTAGGGCTACAGGAGGTTGCCTAGGACTCAGCAAATCAAGCACAGTGGATGAGACTCTGGCTCAACGGAGATAGACAGAGTTCCAAAGGATGATAGCCAAGGTTGACCTCTGAGCTCTGTATATACACATGTATACTAACATTCATTTGTGAAGAAATCTAAATAAGTAAAATGAGAATTCTTCCCTAATTGTACTACTCTGAGAGGGTAGAGATGGGAGCTGTGGTGGTTTGAGTACGCTTGGCCCAGGGAAAGGCACTATTGGAAGGTATAGCCTTGTTGTAGGAAGTGTGTTATTGTGGGCGTGGGCTTTAAGGTCTTCGTCCTAGCTCCTTGGAAGCCAGTGTTCTCCTGTTTACCTTCAGAACGAGATGTAGAGCTCCCAGCTCCTTCTACCCATGCCTACTTGGATGCTGCCATGCTTCCTGTC
This sequence comes from Rattus rattus, assembly GCF_011064425.1. Taxonomy (NCBI): domain Eukaryota; kingdom Metazoa; phylum Chordata; class Mammalia; order Rodentia; family Muridae; genus Rattus; species Rattus rattus. The sequence goes on from NC_046165.1 coordinate 64,578,680, forward strand.
ATGATGCTCCTGGAATAAACCTATGAATCTGTAAGCCAGCTTCAATTAAATATTGTCCTTTGTAAGAGTTGCCATGGTTATGGTGTCTGTTCACAGCAGTAAAAACCTAAGACAGGGGCTTTGCCCTTCACTTCCTGGAACAAAACAGAATCCACACCTCATCCAGGCTGCAGCTCAGAGGGACAAGGGATGATGGAGATGCCGTGGAACACCTGAATTCTGTGCTTCTCTGAGCATCCTGCCCTGTGGAGCCAAGCACTAAATCTTACTGTCAATAACTTAAGAGCATTGTTTTATTGGTTATAAAACTCTTGTTCTCAAATGCTTGCCATAGGTCCTGCCCATAAATGAAATGATCTTGCACACATTTCTGCTACCCCTTGCATAACAGACCTCTGCCACTGTCCCAGCAACGGGAGGTGGAACACAGCTGTGTCATTAATGAACGATAGCAGATCCCAGCCAGTGACCTCCAGATGAAAGGCTCATTATTTTCTTATGGGTCTCCAGAGCCTTTGGTCCCCTAGCATGCCAGCAAGGGATTTGGACTGAGGAGCTGAAGCCTTGAACTATAAAAAATTTTTTTACGTAGTCCTTGATACAATTTAGAGCGATTACATTCTATTGTGCCAAGAATTCCTTATTAAAAATCAATTTAATTGTGCATACCGCATCTGGTCAGAATTATGGTCTTTTATGGGGGAAAAACACGACTTCATATTTACCTGATATTCTATAGTTTAACAGTCTAACCGTGTAATTATGTAGAAACAGAGGCGTTTCATAGTACTTAGAAATTAGTAATTAAAGACACTTTTTAAAATGTTTACCAGACTTCCCCTTGCCAACTTTGTGGCTTTGGGCCATAACAGTCACTTTGTTGAGTCATCTGACGTTTGAGTGGAAAAGAACAACAACAAAAAAGAATTAAATCTATAGTCACACATCCTATGATATGCATTTGACATGATAATTTGTTTAATTCTGTGCTTTCTCAACTTTAGATTATAAAGTCCTTTTAAACAAGAGTGTTCATTTGCATGGTTTTATTCAAGGAATTTGGATAATAAATATTACTTTTGACTGTCTGCTGGGCCAGATTCAACCATGCTAGCAAAAGATTGGAGTATAATAGCTCAGAATATTACTGGGAATTTTTTTCTCTCTTTCTTTCTTTCTTTCCTTCTTTCTTTCTTTCTTTCTTTCTTTCTTTCTTCCTCTTTCTTTCTTTCTTTCTTTCTTTCTTTCTTTGAAGGGTTGTTGATGATGTTGTTGTTTGGTTTTTGTTTTTTTCCACATGGGGTTTCTCCCTGTAACCCTGGCTGTCCTAGAACTCTCTCTGTAGACAAGACTGACCTCAAACTCACAGAAAATCTACCTGCCTCTGCCTCCCAAAGGTACTGGGATAAAAGGCATGAGCCGCCACACCCCACAGGAAATATTTCAAACTACAGCGGTAAGGAAGGCTTCTGTAGTCTGATTCCCAAACTCTAAGGTTTGACTTGACATTTGAAGAAAGTCTGGGTTAGTTTCTCAATTAGTTTTCCATTTGGGAAGTGTTTTGCTGATACTGCAATCTTGAAGTACCAGCAGCAGATTAGTCGTAGGTACAGATTCGATATTGAATTACCTTAGCGTAAATGGTTTGAAAGTCACTTATTCAATACGCATAGTTTAGTGTTGACTGCTGTGATCTTTAAGGATCGATTTAGTATGGCCCTGGTGCCTTTTCTTCTCTGTGTTCAGATTTCCTCACGGTGAGGTAGGAACAGGAGGGAGTTCTTAGGATGGTGATGAAGTTCACGTGAGCTAGTCCATCGGGGCTGTTACAAGGCCTCGGTCTTCCTAGCCTCCTCATATACCTCTGACCTTTGGAAAATGAAGGTAGGGATCCATTCAGAAAGTAAGGATCCATTCTCAGGAAAGAGTTAAGAGTTAAGATGAACCTATCAGGAGCTCTCTTAGCTTCCTCTTGAAGGATTAAAGTCTGCGAGCATCTGTTTACCAGCACTGAGCCAGTCCTGAAGCATGCTATCATAAATACAAACCATACAACCTTTGGTCATATTGGGGTAGCCAGAAAAAGAAAAAAAAATTAAAGTGTGACAGGGTAAGAGAAAAGTCAGTATAATGCGATACACAGAAGACTATGTTTTCTTCTATGTCATTTCAAAAAGTTAAAGATGCACTTGTGCGCCGTGATGAAAAATGGTGGCCTTTATAGCTAACAATATTCCCCCTGTGTGCCTCTGCTTCTGCTCTGAGATCAACAGGAACAGCGAGGTTGGCCATTAGTGCTCCTTTGAGCTCAAATACATGTACATAAATGTACGACGTTATATGCTCTGACGGAACCTGGATCCCATGCGTGCCACTCCCATCTCATTGCTCAGTTGTTCTATGGTTTGCCGTGTTTGCTCCCATGGTTTCCCTGCCTTCTATTGACTAAGGGAGAGGAAACTCTTCTGGAGTTAAAACAGGGCTCTGCCTGATTCCCCAACTATATTTTTGAAATGCTTAATAATTCATAGGTCTGCTACAGTCACCTGGCCTCTACCAAGAGCTTCAGTGTCTGGGCCAAAGGGATGGGTCAGTGGTAACTCATTTGCCAAGGAGCCCTGGTGATCTGCAGCAGCCCCACCTAAACTGTAAATTGGGAGCCAGCCCCACAGCCTTGCTCTTTGACCTCATACAGGGAGCACAACGATTTGCTGAAACCGGATCTCAGCTCCTTTGCCTTCATCCTCGTCATCCATAGCCAACAACATTGTACAACAAAGCAGTGTTTTTATAAACCAGTGATTTTTTTATTAATGGAAAATTAATTTCCAGAAACAGAATTTTAGAAAAAATATATTTCAGGGTTTTTTTTTGTTGTCGTTGTTTTGGGGATTTGTTTTGTTTTGCTTTTAATCCCCATAGCCAGGCGAGGTGGGGGACAGGGGTCTGCAGCAATTTGTCTCTGAGAGCAATGTTTCTAATCCCAGTTCATTGTCTCAAAGCTGCTGTGCAGAGCAGTAGCCCGTGCTGCAGTCCATTTCTTCAGTAAGGAATCAGATGGCTAATTCATCCCGGTATTCTCTATAGGGCACTTGTCCCTTCCATTCTCTTCCAGGCCCCTAGAAGGACAAGCCATCCCTTTCCCCAAGCCAGCAACCATTTTACTAAACACGTTGACTGCTAGCTGTGACTCGGGGCAGTCTGACCCGGTGAGGTTGAACAATGGCAGTCACTCCTCCAGACAGGAACCTGTGCCATCAGCCAACAGTTCCTGCGCCTCTGGCAGCCAGGCAGGAGTTAAGCAAAGAAGGATCTTTCTGCGAGAAGGAAACGCCATTTAATAAGTTTGGGTCAGTTTGCTCATAACAGCCCTAGGTTTGAGGACCCAAACCCCAGGAGCTTGGCTAGCGGCAGTGCTTGGCAGGCCTCCCACCAACCCAAGTCTCAGGCTGCCCCGCTCCGGGCTCTGGCTTGGTTCATTTAAGAGCATTCCTGGTTAACAAGAACGTTCAAGCAGAGCAGTCTTTTCTCCCATTAATCCGAAAGAGTAAAGCACACGGCCTACAAACACCAAGAGCGGCCAGTCCAGGAGACGGACCATCTGTTTGCATTGAGGGCAGAGTTTGGTCTGCGAGCCTTACAGCCAGTGACCCACCAAAAATGACCTTGGTGTTCAAGAATTGGGTGGTGCTGTCTTTAATATATGAATTAACATTTGTGTATGACTAAGTGTGTGAAAGCCCGACTTTATAGTGTGTCGGAGAGCCATCGTGTGCCTGCCTCACAAGTAAATAAAATAAAAACTTAGTCCGTTGGTATAAATGTTTAAAAATACACTACATTTTCATACGTTTCCCTCCGCCTATGGAAATCTTGCCAAAACGAAATCAAGTTTGAATTTTTAAAGGGGAAGAAACAGACAGCTCACGGGTTTTGAAATTATAAGGTGGATTGGAGGAAGGGAGGAGGGGCCGACTTGTTTTGTGTATTTTGGGTTTCATTTTCCTCTACCAAAAAAAAGAGAAAGAAAGAAAGAAAGGAAGGAAGGAAGGAAGGAAGGAAGGAAGGAAGGAAGAAAAAAAGAAAGAAAAAAGAAAGAAAGAAAGAAAGAAAGAAAGAGTTCCAATCAAATAAAAGGTCTAATCACCGGAGACGGACTGGTGACTGGAATGCAGATGAAATGTTAAGAATGAGTTTGTTTACTCTTGTCAAAGCCCAGCATCACCTGCAAATGATAAAATGAGTGCAAACACATCCAGACCGTGCGGAATCGGGTCTGTGCCAGCCGTGGAACAGCAGCTGCTTTGGGGGAGCAGTGGGGGGGGGTATCAAGTCCCCGCTCTGCAGTGACCACACATCCCGGTCCAACAGTCAATCCTGAGGAAAAGATAAGAACTCTCTTAAGAATGATTTTTTTTTTTTTTTTTTTGTCCTTCTTACTAGGAATTGTCACTGATGCGGTATGCCACAGTATGTCTTGGTCATACTAAGTTCATCCTAGCTCCTTAAAACAGTAATTTATTTTTATAACAGACGGCTGTTGGTAGGCTTACCCCGTGTGAAGTTGCTGGATTCACTCCCCGTGTTACACTGGCCCCATAGGCTCGGCCACGGTCGCAGCTGTGCTGCTGCAGATGGATTGCTGTTATTTTAAGGGCTGACGCTTTCTGAGCCTCATCCTCCTCAGACAGTGAGCACATAGTCACACCAGGCTAGCCTAATACACCCAGGGTTTTTCCACAGTGGGTTACAGACAGTTGGGGTCAAGTGAGATCATTGCCGGGACGGGGGAGGGCTCCTGGGTGGTATAAGGAGGTTCCACAGACTCTTTGGCCTCCCAACCACTCCATGACAGCACCATCCTCTTTCAGGAGGTGACCGTGAAGATCTCCACACACCGTGAAACGTTTCCTCCTTGGTAACTGGTTCCTAGTTGAAAACTGCCTCAGTTAAATAAACAAAACACGGATGCTTTGAAGGCTCCAAGCACTCGCAGCTCCCTTTGCTACTCAGAACTATCGGGAGAAAACGACCATGTGTGGAGGTCACACTTACGTTGTGGAGTCACAACCTTTCCACGTGGCTTTGCTGGGTTCAGGGCTTTAGGTTTCCGTTTGGATTTTGTTATTGTTTTGAAGGTTTGTTTTATTTTGTTTCTGTTTTGTTGCTGGGTTTGTCTTTTTGAAACAGCTTTTCTGTGTAGTCCAGGCAGACCCCCAAACTGAAGCACGGGACTTTCCGAGGACTTTCTGAACTTCCCTGTTTTGCAACTTGATTTTTCTTTTCAGTGGTCTGTCTGGGAGCTTTTTTATGACAGTTGAGGCACATGGATGGCTTTGTGTGCTCTTCGAGATCGATTATTGTGCTTATTTAACCAATGAATATTTTACAGCAGTCATCATATAGTGTATGCAAGTTCTATATTTCAAATAATGTCAAAGAAAACACTTTTATATTTTTATGTTGAGTGCCACATGACTAAAGCTGTAAGATTTAAATAAGTGAAATCCTTGAGTCAAAGGAAAGCATGTTGAACACTTGTCAACAGTGCTTCATTCCTAGCTGGATTAGAGCTCTTCACCTTGTCAAATTTATGTCTTTGTCCACTAGGTTGGTAAAAGATGATAACCTCGTGGGGGAGGGGCTTGTTTAATTAAAACTGAAATTTCAAGCCAGACAGTGCTAGTACACACCTTTGATCCCAGCACTTGGGAGGACAAAGAAGGCAGATCTCTATGAGTTCAAGGCTAGCCTGGTCTACAGAGTGGGCTCCAGGATAGCCAACACTACACAGAGAAACCCTGTCTTGGGGGAGTGGGGTACAGGATTGGAAGAAAGAAAGAAAAGGCAGGGGGAAGAAGGGAGGGTAGAAAGAGGGAAGAAGGGAGGGGAGGGGGAGAGAGATAATTCTGAGGACCTCAAATATAGCTGGGTGGCCTACATTACATAGACTCTGGGTTCATTCCTAGCATCACAATTACAGAGCAGGGAGACAGACTGTCCAGCCAGCTACTGCCGCTCTGGCGCTACGCCTTGTAGTTGCTCAAACCCAGGTAACCTGCCTTTTCCTAGAAGAAGGGAGAGCAAGAGGGAGGGAAAGAGAGGGAGGGAAGGAGGGAGGGAAGGGAGGAGGGAGGAAGGGAGGAGAAAGGAGAAAGGAAGAAGGAGAAAAAGGGAAGGAAAAATAGGGAAGAAGCAGGGTAGGGTCTGATCCTGCTGACTTGTAAGACAAAGTTAGGAATTTGGCTTCATTCTTTCTGCCTTCTCCCCTGCCTTTAAAACTCTTCCTCTTGTGTGTAATACATGTTTCAGGTCTGGTATCTTCTGGGTGTCCTGAGTTTTAACCAGTGTAGCAGACGTACAGTACCACCGTCTCCATCCCTTTGTGTTGTCAGACTTTGCTTTGCCTTTAGTTTTGGTGGCTTGCTAAAGTCCTTGTCACACCGCTTCACCAACACTTCCAAATGTTAGCCGCCAGCTTCTGTTCTGATGTCCCGCCGGAGAGAAGTAGGAAGTCAGCTTCATGGTTTCCCTTGGCAGGCTAATTGCCTCTTTTCACTGACTGTATTGAATCAATTTTATAGCATTTCAAAATTGAGGCTGGGGAGAAATTCAGCGATAGAGCATATACTCTGCATGCATATGGCCGTGGACCGGGAGAACGCCAGCAACAGTAGTCAATAAATAAATCAACACATTACCTCCTGGGTCAGCCTACTTGGATGTTGACTGATCCACCTCTGTATGTTGTTCTCTTTCCCGAGTCAGAGGATCCATCTCTTCATTTGCACAGTGATGTTTTAGAAAATTCTCTTCTATTATATGTTTGAATACTTTTTACTGTTTTGTTGTTGTTTGTTGTTGTTGTTGTTGTTGTTGTTTTAATATACCTAAAAATTCTGTGGGTCAGAAATATAGTTTAGCTGGTAAAGGCACTTCCTGCCCAGGCTAACCACCTGAGTTCTTTCCAGGCACCTCATGGTGGAAGGAGAGAACAAATTCTATCAAACTGTCCTCTGGCCACCACATATGTACCCTGCTTCCAAACATGTCTGAAAATTAAATTAAACATAATAAAAATGGTTTTGTTCTTTATTTTTGTCTTTTGAAAGGTTTCCCTTTCTCTTAAGGTCAATGTATGTTTAATCCTTTGCATAATATTGATTTTTAAAAAATACTTATTTGTGTGTGTGTGTGTGTGTGTGTGTGTGTGTGTGTGTGTGTGTGTGTGTGTGTGTGTGTCCACATGTGTATACCTGTGCCGACAGAGGCCAGGAAAGGCCTGGAACTAGAGTTACAGGTGGTGGTGAGCAGCCTGGCATGAACACTGGCAACCAAGCTTGAGTCCTTTGCAAGAACAGCAAGCACTTCTAATCACTGGCCCATCTCCAGCCTCATCACAATTTCTTAAAGCCTACCCCATCAATCCCTAACTGGTTCTTTATCAATGTCAGTTCTGTTTTTATTTCCATTTCTATGTCTTTAGTCTCTTCACATCAACCTTTTTTTAATTTGCCACCTTCTTTGTTGTCTTACACACTTAATTTTATCTCCTGTTTTCAAAGAGAAGTCGCATGTTTTAGATCCTGCAGGCTCACCAAGAATCTATGTCATTTTCTTTTCCCTGTGGTTGGTTCTTCAGTAGGAATTATTTCCCGTGCATCTGTCCCAGTCCTGTGTGAGGTTTTTGTTGTTTTGCTGTCCTTGTTCTGTTGATGTTTTTAGACCTTTAGGGAGGAAGCACAGTTGTCTCAGGACGCTTTCTTGTGGGACTTTGTGCCTTCTCCACTGCTCACCCATTACAGATCTTGCTGCCTCTGCTTCCTCTTGGGAGAGGACTCCTGTGAGAGCACAAAGGGTCTCCATGTGTCCTGAGTTTTCTGTAGAATAACCAGTCCTCATCGACATTGATTCCTTCCTGTTTTAGTCCAAGTTCTGTTGCTGTGAAGAGTTACCATGAGCAAGCCAACTCTTATAAAGGAAAACATTGAATTAGGGCTTTCTTACAGTGTCAGAGGATTAGTCCATTATCATCATGGCGGCAGGCAGGCAGGCATGGTGCTGGAGACGGAGCTGAGAGTTCATAGACAGCAGGAAAAATGAGACTCTGAGCTTGGCTTGGGCTCTTGAAGCCCACCCCCAGTGACATACTTCCTCCAACAACACCACGCCTACTAATCCTTCTGAAGTAGTGTCACTTTTGATGCTTAAGCATTCAACTGTATGAACCTATGGGACCATTCTTCGTCAAAGCACCACAGAGGCCATTTGTTTTCTTGATGCTATCATTCTGATTCAGATGGACTTACAGTTTAATTTGTATATCCCTGAAGGCGGAAGTTGCTCATGTGTTTTTCTCATGGGTTTACTGACCAGATCCTCTTGAGAATGATCTGTCCAGTTAATTCAGTTTCTCGTGCTACCATAAAAGATGATTTGAGCATGCTTGTTTCTTATCACTGTGTGTTGGCCTGTGCTTGAGGTAGAGAGCGCAGCCAACCAAAGAAGTTAATATTTTGTCAACTAGAAACACACATGACCAACAGAATGGTTTCATGATTATTTTATTAGTTATAATCTTTATCTATTTCAAAGCCCTTCAAAGAGACACCATAGCTATCAAATCAAGTTTATAGGGGGAAATGCATGAAGTTGAGACTCTTCCAGTCAATCAGAAAGTGTTAACACAAAACACATTTGATATAAGTTCATTTCCTTGTAAACATGGCGCATATAACCTCTCAAAGTTGATGCGTCCTTAATATAAATTTTCCTTAAGATATTGATATTTATGGTATTGGAAATTTATATTCCTTGAAAGGACAACTGTCACACTGCTGGCACAGTCTCCCTCTGCAGCTGTGTCCAGCTGGTGGTCCACATTCCGGGCTACTTCTCCAGTGAGTGGAAATATTTAGGTCAATATTGATATAAAACTTGACGAACTTTGTTCTCTTGCAGCTTTGGTTCGCCTTTGTTAATGGATTTTCTGGGCAGATTTTATTTGAGCGCTGGTGCATCGGCTTGTACAATGTGGTAAGCATCCCCCTTTCAATCTGATAGCGTGGAGAACTTCAGGGGCATTCCTTCACTGTTTATGTCTGGGAAGTGTATCTAAGCCAATCATCTGTGTACTTAGCAGGCAGCACAAATATATCTTTAGGGCCTTTGTTGCTGCCACACATCCTGCAGAAGCCCAAACTCTCCACACATGGTTTCAATCACAGCAGATCATTCTTGAGTAGCCCCATGAAATTATTAACCCATATATCTTAGTAATGGACTCCTGGCTGCCCCCTCACTAAATGTCTCTGCAGCATTTTCAAGGAAAAATTTCTGTCCTGCAATCTAAGCTCACTCTATTTTGTAGCATTATTTCTGAACTCTTAAACATAGACATGAATAAAGAATATAAGGCCCAATGAGTTTTTTGCCCTTCTAAGAAGAATGTCTATGAATTCTGAGGGTTTTTTGTAATTAATTGATGAATAAATCCAAAAGCCAAAAACAAGTAGAAACTGTAAGCGAAAACGCCTAGTTTTCTCATTCCCCTCTTGGGAGAAAAACAACTGAAGAGGCAGCCATTGCTAAGTGCCATAGCTACTACCCATCTGTGAGTCACCAGAGTGATTCACCTCTTCAGTAGCTCCCTCCTACAGCTTGGAGCACCAATCCTAGCTTCTTGTACCTCATGGAGTTTAACCTCTGAAGTAGCTGCCCCAGAGAGGTGCTCCCCCAGAGGAGGAAGTGTGGCTCAAAGAGCTTGTGGTACTGTGTGCATTTCTAGCTGTGGACTCACATCCCACGGTGCACTTTTCTCATAACTGCCATGTTGGCTACAGCATACTGAACACACGTGTGATCTAGGGACACACAGTATGACCTGGGCCTCTGTGACTTTTAGGTGAAGAGGATCGAGTATATGGGCTCAGACTCTGGGAAGGCTAGGTTCTAGTCTTGGTAAGTTAGTTGACTGTATGACCCACTGTAGAGTGTACTTCCTGCTTGTACAGATCCACTAAACGGTGAACTGGTAGAGAGAGAAGAGCTGAATTAACTTGCTAGGAACCTTCTCTGGCCATCTTCGCAAAGGTATGGCTCAAGGGCCTTGCTTCTGTGTACTGAGGAGGGGCTAGGGAGAGCTAGATAATCTAGGACCAGAAGATACATGCAAACCCATCCACACCCCTACTCAAACATGAAGCCAGTCCCCTGGAGGCTGTGCTTTAGAGTTGAGGAAAGCCTAAGATGAATGTCACCCTATGGGATAAGTCAGGTTTAGCATGATTTTCATGCCCAGGTTACAAGGGCAGGATGGTTTTCTTAGTTCTGGGTAACCCTGGGAAATTTAGATTTACCCAAGAAATGTTATGAGATGGTGTTGCCAGATGAGCTGAAATAAGCTGAAACATGATGTTGATGAAAACAAGGCCCATAGTCTACTCACAAGAAGCAAAAGCAAGGGCTTGTTTTTGAAAAACTCAGATTCCTGAGCCCCACAGTCACTCAATAGAGAGTGTCTCAGAGATAGGCGCCCTTTTAAAAGAACGCTCCTGGGGCTTGTCGTGCCCATGAAAGGTTAAGAACCACTGTGACCTTAAATGTATAGGGCTAGGAAAATGTTTTGTGTATACAGTGTCCCACTAACCAATGGAGAAGAGGACTCTGTACCAGAGAAATCAATTCTGAAGCAAAATGACCACAGATTACCAGAGTCCATAGAATAGGCATTAAAGTGGGTGCTAGAACCTTTTGCCAAGATGGCACCGAAGCAAAGAAGGAAGCCCGTGCCCCTCCCAAAGCCAAAGCCAAAGTGAAGGCCTTGAAAGCTAAGAAGGCAGTGCTGAAAGGCGTCCGCAGCTACAAAAAGAAGATCCTCAGGGCACTCACCTTCAGGGTGCCCGAGACCCTGTGGCTCCGGAGGCAGCCTAAGTATCCTCAAAACAGTGCACCCAGGAGAAACAAGCTTGACCACTATGCCAGCATCAAATTCCCCCTGACCACAGAGTCAGCCATGAAGAAGATAGAAGACAACCACACGCTTGTGTTCATTGTGAATGTCAAGGCCAACAAACACCAGATCAAACAGGCCATGAAGAAACTCTATGACATTGACATGACTATGGTCATTGACATGACCATATCAAATACCTTGATAAATTGAAGAAGGCAAATGTTTGATTGGCTCCTAACTATGATGCTCTAGATGTCACCAATAAGATTGGGATCATCTAAACAGTCCAGATGGCTAATTCTAAATACACACTTTTTTCACCATGAGAAAAGTAGGTACTGGAACATTATAGAGGTGCAAAGTATGCTGGGAGATGCTGGGCATGCTGGGGTACTTGGGGGTAGGGGGTGCTGTAGGAAAGGTATTCTATTTATAGCAGACCAGAAGTCCTAGAATCTCTCACACCAGACACTCCAAACCTTTTGAGAACATGAAGGTGTGTTATCCACTTGTGGAGACCATAACAAAATGTCAAAGGCTGAACACTTTATAGAGAAAACAGGTTTAGCTGGTCACAGTCTAGGAAGCTGAAAAGTCCAGATTGGCCAGCAGTAATTGTTCAACCCCAGTGAGCCCCTTCCCTGATCTCCTTGCACTAGGCCCCACCTCTTAAAGGTTCAACCACCCCAGCACCCTCACATTGAATACCAAGCCTCTAGCCATGGACTTTCTGGAAAACACACTTAGATCATATCCAAATTATACTCGATTCCTCCATGGCAGTTTGTCTTAGTCAGGGTTTCTACTCCTACACAAACACCATGACCAAAAAGCAAGTTGGGGAGGAAAGGGTTTATTCAGCTTACACTGCCACTTGCTGTCCAGCACCAAAGGAAGTCAGGACTGGAACTCAAGCAGGTAAGGAAGCAGAAGCTGATGCAGAGGCCATGGAGGGATGTTTCTTACTGGCTTGCTTCCCCTGGCTTGCTCAGCTTGCTCTCTTATAGAACCCAGGACCACCAGTCCAGGGACGGCACCACCCACAATGGGCTGGGCCCTCCCCCCTTGATCACTACTTGAGAAAATGCCTTACAGCTGGGTCTCATGGAGGCATTTCCACAACTGAGGCTCCTTTCTCTGTGATAACTTCAGCTTGTGTCAAGTTGACACATAAAACCAGCCGGTACACAATTGTTTTGGTAAGGAATATAAAAAAATAAATAAATAAATTTTTTTTTAAAAATTACAAAAAGGAACACGAAGAACTGTCCTTTATTTGGGTTAGTCAGTTATCAATACTTTGCTCTTGTTTGCTGTCTCTCTCCAAGCACGTGCCATCTACACATGTAAATAAATGCACATGCTTCATGCACCCACACACACAAGCACAAGAGTTTGCACACACACACACACACACACACACACACACGCACTCACGCACGCACGCACGCGCACACACACACTTCATCTAAGAAGTATAATGATCAAATCGGAAAACCTGAGCCCAGCGCTGTACTTGAATCTTGCTGCCATTGTCCCAGTAATGTCCTATTATGCAACTCGGTTCCAGTCAGGAGCCAGAGACTTTCTCTAAGGGGCAATCTGTGAGATGTAAAACATTTGCAGTATTTCTTTACTTCTTTATCTTCTCTTGTACCATTATTTAATGTGTGATTCCCCAGCCAGCTAATGTAAATCATAGTTCTTCAGTTTGCCACACTCTGTTAAACAGAATAAAGCAGACTAGATTTTGCATGTCCCTAAAGACAGAGCTATGTCACATTAGATTCTCATTACATTAGTCTCCTGCCTGTGATGTCACTTTCTGAGGCTTCCGTTTCTCAAGTTAGCTACAGACTGAGCCTCGCAGAAGTAAGAGTCCCATGTTGCTGAGACCTTATGGGTGTAGCGTCTGGCATTACTAAGAGACACAGTCTCACAGAACCCTCTGATCCTCTGACTCTTACAGTCTGTCTGCCCCTCTGCAGTGTTTCATAGGTGTAGTCACTGGGACTGGACTCTACATCTATACATTGTGGTTAATTGTGGGTTTCTGTAATGATCTCTATCTATTACAAAAAGAAGTTTCCTTCCTGAAGGGCGAAGAATACACTTATGGACTAAGGACACATATTTAGAGTGTAGTTAGCGATTGTGATGGCTTAGTAAATTGGTTGTTGTAGGTTCCCCTCCAAGATCCATAACCCCACTATCCCTGGATAGTTGGTTAGGTTCAGTGCTAGGCATGATGTCCCTCTTGTTAACTGGACCTTAAGTCCAATGAGAGCTGTTGGTTACAACCAAGGCATGTGTGCCACTACTGCAGCTCATGGGACCTCATCCCACACAAAGAGCTACCTGCAATAGAGAACACTGAGATCAGGAGAAATGGTCTTACCCAGGGAACAGCATACCAGTGGGATATCTGATACCAAATGGTGAGCCCTGAAAACATGTATACAAGAAACACTATACAGACTAAGCAGGTTATAGTTAAGAACACACACACACACACACACACACACACACACACACCAACAATTTTAAAAAAGAGATCATAAGTCTAAAATCTAAAAGAAGGGGTTGTTGGGAGGGTTTGGAATGGTGAAACAGAAGGGGGAAATGATGTAATTCTAATCTCAAAAAAATAAAAATTTAAGTAAAATACTGGGGGGGATCTTAAGTTTTAGCTATTTTCATGGTAGCATATTATTATGACAGTTCTCTTTTATTAATAGTTATCACTGCTAACCTTAGTTGTTCCTAATTTAAAACTTAAACTTTATGATAGGTGTATGTAGGAAAACAATAGTGTGTGTTGAGCGTAGTCTATCTCTAAGTAGTAAGTGTCCCTGATTTTAACCCATGAGCTCAAAGAGCTCCCCAGAGCTATAGTTCAATTTCTCTATCAGTTAAGTTTGTGGGGAGACAGAGGCCCCCATGGAGAAACACTGCCTGGCTCAGATGGATCCAGCTAAATGTTATGTCATTTTCAGCGAGGAGATCACGGTAATATTTTTTAAATTGTTTCCAAAAAAGTAATCCCATTATCAAGTCAGCATAATTTTAAAAAGAAAATTATGACCAGGCCTCACTCACAATTACAGACCTCTAAATAAAATATCAGCTAATGGAGCCTCCCTCTTTGTTAAAAGAGTAAAGGAATTTGACCAAGTAGGCCTGATGTCAGGCCTTGAATACAAGAGTTTCAAATTTAAAAAAACAAAATCATTCTAACTATATCAATAAAATGAATAAAAACGTGGTCCTATCGGTAACTTCTGCTCATGAGTTTGATGCAGTTCAGCTGGCATTCCCAATATAAGACATGGGGGGGAAATAGAAACGCAAAGCTGTCAATCAGTGAGATTTCAGCTGTCAGTTAGTGAGATTTCAGCCTGCTTGCAAAGCTGCAGCCACCGCCTTCCACAGCAAACTCCCAAACTGCCTTGTGTTCTGTCAGAAGTTAGTCAGTGGACTGGCTGTCACTGCAGGAGGACCAGCCATCATCACTGTGGAGTTCAGAATCACCCTAGAGTTTTCAGCAGCCATCAAGAGGCTTAAAAATCTGTTACAAACATTGGGGGGGTCACGAGCAGGTCCTATGCTTACTTAAATACTCATGCAAATGAAGCAGCCGCCACATAAATATGGTCATATATGATTGTTTATCCAGAAAACCTGGAAGGAAACAACGGAAAAGTATTAGAAATAGGAGAGACTTCCAGAAGAGTCAGATAAGACATTTTCTTTTGGTAGTAATCAGTAATTCTATTTTTAAGTCTACCAATGGACTCCTAAAAACTGCAAAAATACAAGAATTTCCTTCAGAAAGCAGTAAACGCATTCGTGGCCTCGCAGAGTGGCACAGGCCTGAGTCCCAGCTTCATATGAGGTTGAGGCAGGGAGAACCATTTAGACTCAAGATCTGGAAACCAGCTGGGTCGCATAGTACGGTTTCTGTCTCTCATGTGTTTTTAAATTATAAATTACATAGGTGTAATTTTATAGCATCCATATGAAAAATCCCAAAGTCTTAATGAAATATTAAAAATCACTTGGACTTCCGAGAACCTCCTGTAATCCTGGCTCCTGCAGGCCCAGGCAAGAGGATCTTAATTTCATTCTACCTGCGCTGTGGAGTGAGTTCAAGGCTAGACCAGGCAACTTAGTAAGACCTGTCTCAGAATTAAACAGTAAAGACAAAACAGGCTGGGGATTCCATTCAGTGGTAGAGAGCATGCCCACTGTGCAATGTCCCCAGCACCACTAAAATGGAGCAAAGAAATAAAGACTTAAGACCAGGATTTAGATAGAAAGTGTACTGTTTTTGTATATGGGAAAACTTAAAAATCATTACAGAGTCATCACTTCATAAGTTAATATATACATTTACCTGATGCAAACAGGCTTGAGGGGCACAAGAGGATCTGTGTGAAACTGTAAGTGGAATGAAGGAGTTCTTGAAAACAGATATGCAAAACACGTTCAGAAGAGGTCGTAGACTTTACTGTCCGACTAGCCCCGAACTCACCATCAAGAGCAGTATATTCCTTACAGACCCAGAGTCTTAGAATTGGGTTCCATTTCCAGAGTCTAGAACAATACCTCGGAGTCTAATAAACCTTAATGGTGATTTTTTTTTTAAACTTCATAGCAAAGTGTGAATTGATTGTGTTTTCACATCTGGCTCATTATCTGGGAAAAACAGTGAATTCTTAGCCTATACCTCATAGAAAAATAAATTCCAAATGGGAAAAATAAAACCACGAGACTCCCCTAACATGCTCCTAAGAACTGCACATAAGCTCAGGGTGGGAAAACTGTCAACAAGTCGACAGTCAAAGCTGGTTTTGACCACTTAAAACTTAAATGCTTTCAGGTTGCAAAAGAAGCCATTTTTGGAGGAAAAAAAAAAAAGCCAGTAGACAATGAACACAACTTAAAGACCCAAAGAACTGGGAACTCAAAGCGCTCTTGGAGACAGATAACCATGGGTAGACGCAAAAAAGGGACGGACCTAGCTCAATGTTGCTGAAAGTAACAGGCCCAGATGGTCAGCATGTGCAGGCTCACTGGTACACAGGGCGATGTAAAAGAGTTAATATTTGACTTTTTCCAACAGGAGAATAATAAACAAGGACTATAACCATCTCGGATAGGGAATCTGGCAGAAGGTCACTCTTGTTCTTCGCAAAGGGAAATGTAACAGATTGCAGCCCTTTTTAGAATGCAAGCAGGCAACATCGTATAAAATTAAAACTACACGTCTCCTTCTATGCCCAGCAGTGTAGACCCATGGAAAGAGAAGCAAAGCACATATTGTACCATATTATGGATGTTTGATATATGTTTGTGATAACAAAAAGAAAGGTAGGATCGGAAGGAACGTGCGGACGTAGAGAACGCTAGCAAGACTGCATTAGTGTTAAATCCAAGGGGTGTACAGGGCTTTCTGTGATGTATTGGTTAGCAAGTGATGAAGATAAATGCGTGTAACATCTCCATTAGGTAAAAAAAGCAAACCCAAGCCAAAACAAACAACAATAAAAGCCATGGTCCTCAACCAGTCTACCTAGATGAGAGCGATTCACTTTAAAGGATGAACGTATGGTGGAGCTTGCTGGGCAGTCCACCAATAATGAGGGGTGAAGAGCGCTTGACGCGTATTGAGGAGAGATTCAAATAAAAGAGGAAAAGAAAAGGCTAGCTGAGTCTGAGCTGGGACATGCACAATGCATGGGTGCAGAAGAGTGGAGTTGAAAGCATACACCCAAAATGCATGCAGGGCTCCTGAGGTAGTCCTTGACCGTTCCTTCCGCTGGCCGTGAAGCACGCAGCGTCTGTTGGTGCAGAGGAGAGAGAGCAGTGGTTCTCCATCTCCTCGTAGCCTATTGAAAGCCCAGGGCTGCTTTCTATCCACCCCAGGTCAAAGCAAGCGCTTGAGAGAGTTCCTCCATCCCCTCTCTGATGCCAGCAGCCCAGGAGAAGGCGCGTTTCACTGGTCAGATTCTCAGTCTCCCAGGAACTGGTGTGGGTTTAGTCTTCTCTTAGAGAGGCTTGTTGGATTCCATGGCCGCAGAGCTGGCTGGGTTTGTGGATATGGATTCCATCAAAAGAGAGGCTAAATAATGAGCCAGTCTCTCTGAACGTGCTAGAACCAAGTAAGAGAGTGACCCGCAGAGTGAAATGGCCCATTCCTTCCAGACCCATCTTTGGCATCCGGCTTTATTTTGCAACACAGAAGCTTGGTCACGTCTGACCCTGAGGAGAGCAGATGAAAGTTCACACCTTAAAGGCACTCAGTCTCCGCCTCCAGTGCCCGGAGATGATCTCTGCGGACTCCTTTCATCTTCATACTGTGTCCTCACCCAGCCCCGTCTTTTGTGAGCTACAGGCTTCCCCCTGAACACGGCGTCAATGCCTAAGAGTTTTAGGAGGGTGCTCTTCTCAAAGGAGGTGGGGGAGCGCCTATTGTCCACACTCAGCATCACCCTGCAAGTCCTATAGGTCCCATCCCCTGCAAGTCCCATACCCTGAAACACTAAGTCTCCTTTCACAATGGCGCCACGACCTTCTCACCAAGCAACTTTGCTGGGCCCCCACACTTCACATGCTGCATTTCTGTCCCACTACTGTCAATGGGTCACCTCCTCTTCAGTAAACACGGGGCCTCAGAAGCTTCTGGCCTTTCTTCCTCTCTAAAGAAGCACCCGAATTCTCAGCGTTCCACACAGTGTCCACCCCCATCTTGTTCACAGTAAGTGATTGTTGAGTGGATGAATGGATGGATTGCCTGTGCTTCCTAAAACCTGAGGAGAGAGTCGAAAGTTGTACAACTCATGCAACCAGCACTGACAGAAAACCTGCTGCTTCCTGGAGCTAACTGTGGTACAAGCGCCATCATGGCAAGTTCTGCACAGAAGGGTAGCTGTTCACCAATGAGTTCTTAGCTCATCAGGAATTTATGTTTTTGGTGTTCCATGGACATGTTTATTTCTTTTGCTCTGTTTGGAGGATGTCTGGGGAGCTGTGAACCGTGCAACCTCGGGTTTGGACTTGATTGTAAAAGTTAAGTCCTCACTGACCGAGCTTGAACATTGGCACGGTGGGAAGCAGAAGGGCTCTGGTTGATGGCTGATTGTCTCCATACAGATCTTCACAGCATTGCCACCCTTCACTCTGGGGATCTTTGAGAGGTCGTGTACTCAGGAGAGCATGCTCAGGTTTCCACAGCTCTACAAAATCACTCAGAACGCCGAAGGTTTCAACACGAAGGTGGGTAAATGCTGTGGAGAAGCAGCTGTGACCTGTGGAAGGCACAGCCCTTCTCTTTCAGTGAGGTAAGTGGTGCCTGACAGAGGGCATTGGCATCGCCCCTTCACATCCGGTCCTGTGATCCAGAAACACTCCCTCAGGTCCCGCAGCATCTCCTGCCTTCTGCTCGCAGCTCTGTATTCTGTGGGCAGCGTCATCCCGTGCTCCTTTCCGTAACAGTCGGCCCTGTCCTTTCACACAGCCCTTGTTAAGGCTGGCGGCCACAAGCCTGTTTTACTGGTTTTAACTTTACGTGTGAGGTATATGCACATTTGTGTAAGGAGTGCACACACATGCAGGCGCACGCAGAGGCCAGAGGAGAGAATATTGGGTGTCTCTGCCTGCCATTCTCCATGTTGTTTTTTGAGACCGGATCTTTCGTGGAGCCTGGAGCTCACTAGGCTTCCTGTCCAGAGAGCTGTCTCTCATCTGCCTGTCTCCGCCCACCACCCAGTGCCAGCTTTATGGGCGTGCCCAGCCAATTCTGACTTTTACTCGTGCCAAGCATTCAAACTAAGGACCTTTCATTTTCTTAGAACTCAACATATTTCATATTTCAGAGGCTTTTTCAGGACAAGCGTAGAATTTGGAATTCTTGCATATAAATGGAGATAGGGTCAGGTCAGAATACTCAACAAGTGCTCGACAAGTTATGGATTTGGAGTATTCTGGATTTGGTGCTTTCAGATTAGAGATATCCCACCTGAATAGATTATCCTGAGGAGACCCGGACAGAGGCTGGGCCATCTCTAACACAGGTGGAACAGTCGGAGTACCAAAATGGGCCTGTCATATAGGCCTCTGTCACACGTGTGCTAACAGTACTGTCACACACATGCTAACAGTGCTGTCACACACATGCTAACAGTGCTGTCATACAGGCCTCTGTCACACGCATGCTAACAATGCTGTCATACACATGCTAACAGTGCAGTCATATAGGCCTCTATCACACGTGTGCTAACAGTACTGTCACACACATGCTAACAGTGCTGTCACACACATGCTAACAGTGCTGTCACACACATGCTAACAGTGCTGTCACACACATGCTAACAGTGCTGTCACACACATGCTAACAGTGCTGTCATACAGGCCTCTGTCACACGCATGCTAACAATGCTGTCATACACATGCTAACAGTGCAGTCATATAGGCCTCTATCACACGTGTGCTAACAGTACTGTCACACACATGCTAACAGTGCTGTCACACACATGCTAACAGTGCTGTCACACACATGCTAACAGTGCTGTCACACACATGCTAACAGTGCTGTCATACAGGCCTCTGTCACACGCATGCTAACAATGCTGTCACACACATGCTAACAGTGCAGTCATATAGGCCTCTGTCACACACATGCTAACAATGCTGTCACACACATGCTAATTGTGCTGTCACACAGGCCTCTGTCACACGCATGCTAACAGTGCTGTCACACACATGCTAACAATGCTGTCACACATATGCTAACAGTGCAGTCATATAGGCCTCTGTCACACACATGCTAACAGTGCTGTTACACACATGCTAACAGTGCTGTCACACACATGCTAACAGTGCTGTCACACAGGCCTCTGTCACACACATGCTAACAGTGCTCTCACACACATGCTAACAGTGGTAGTGAAGTTGGATGCTGCTGTCTGAAGGGAAGCCACGGATCCCCCTGAGGAGGAGGTAGGATGTGAGTCTAGCAATATGACCATGGTGCTGTAGGGGAGGGGATTTCGAAGCTGCAGTGAACCAGCTCAGAGGCTCTTCCCGAGTGCCTGATGGTTAACTGTCATGGTCGCCTTATCCTCTGGCGTGTTTAAAAGGGAGATCCAGGAAGGGATAAAATAAGAGGCATCCCTTTGCCTCTGCTCTCTTCCACACATGTGTCTGACTTGATCAGCCTCGAGTCTCTTAGCGAGCAGTTAGAGTCTTCTTCTCCACACTGCATTCACAAGTCAAGTCCGTGCTCTACAGTTGATCTGTCAGGGTGACATGTAAACAGAAAAATGAACCCATGCTAAATTTGGAAGAACTGGGCAGACCTCAGTCTCCTGCAGACAACTAGTCAGTTTATTGGTTTCTGTTTTAATTGGGGGGGGTGTCAGAAAAGGGGGTGGGCACAAGTGAGCACATAAAGCTAACATCATGGAGAAATGTTACAACATTTCCCAGTCACATGAGGCCTGTATGTGGCCCCAGCCATTATAGTTACTGAGAGTAAGTAAAACTGGGGATAAATACAGTTGCCACGGAATAGGATGTCTTTTGTTGTTTTCTGCTCTTAACCCCTGTTTAATCACCTCCATGACAGTCCCCAGAACTACCTGTCGACTGCTGGAGAAGTTCCACCTGGAGCTAAAAGCATCATGATCTTAGTAGTTAGACGGAATACTGAATGGGGTAGGGCTGGATGTTTTGTAACACAGAACACACTTTTAAAAACATCAAAATGCTTGACACTATCATTTAAAATGGGCAGAACGCCATGCCCTTTTATTTAGTATTGCAAGCATTTGAAGTGAAATTGTCCCAGTATTTATTTGTTTATTTATTTAGTGTGTGGAGAGGGGGTGTGGATTGTCACCATGGGTAGGTGGAAGGCAGAGGGTGCAGCCCTTAGAAGTCAGTTCTCTCTTCTCTGCCATGTGAGTCCTGGGGATTGAACTCAGTTCCTCAGACTTGGTGACAGGCCACCTTCACCCACTGAGCCATTTTGCCAGCCTCCAAAGAGTATGTGTCATTGACCTCAAAGGTGATAGGTAGAAATGAGTAAGAGGTATTTTAAGACATTATGGAGAAAAAATATGAGAATTTATACATTGAATGGGTTTTTATGTTTTCAAAATGAACAAAATTTTAGTTTCTTGCTATCCGGTTTTAACCTGAGCCCCCTTTTCCTGAATGATTGTGAGGTGTCCCATTGTGATGAGGGACACTCACACATAGAAGCTCAGTTTTTACATGTGGAACAACTCTGTGTCATATCCATGAAGGTTATAGAGATTTGTAATGAAGTTATATTGTCTGGAGAACATCCAACCATCTCCTTGTAAGTAGGAGGGGACAGCTTTTAGGTTTCTCACTCTCTTTCTCTCTTCCTCCCTTCTTCTCTCCCCCCTACCCCATGTCTTTTAAATTGAGACTAATGATGCCCCTTGCAGAAGTCCCCAACCCACACCAGGAGCCTTCACAATGCTTTGCCTATTGCAAGCTACACACAGAGCCCCCGAGTCCCTGACACTCTGACTCCTGGTTTATCTTCCTACAGGTCTTCTGGGGTCACTGCATCAATGCCTTGGTCCACTCCCTCATCCTCTTCTGGGTTCCAATGAAAGCGCTGGAGCACGGTAGGTGATGCCTTCATGATTTCAACCATCAGCAAGGAGGTTAGCCTCCTGCAAGGCCAATGTGTGCACCATTCTCCCCAGTGTACAGCACACACGAGATTAAAGACTGGGAACACAGACCTGCCCCACAGCAAGAGCTTGTTTCCAGTCATAGCATGCAAGACCTGTTGGTTCTGCCTTTTCTGTGAAATTGCTATATAAATATTAGGAACTCCATGCTCAGTTTGTGATAACTGAGTTTTTGACCTTGAGGGAATATTTATGTCTCTTGCCCATGAATTTAAAATCCTCTGTTACTTAATTAAGCCTTTGCTTCAAGTCTCTGGTATCTG
This sequence comes from Rattus rattus, assembly GCF_011064425.1. Lineage (NCBI taxonomy): Eukaryota > Metazoa > Chordata > Mammalia > Rodentia > Muridae > Rattus > Rattus rattus. The sequence goes on from NC_046165.1 coordinate 64,600,630, forward strand.
TGTGCACAGTCACTTGGATATTGTAAATTTAATGCCATTCCATGTTTTCTGAGGGCATTTTCCTTGACACACACCTTTAAAGTTACATCTAGGTTGGCTTTAGTCTCTCTGCACAAGAACAGCCTGTGTTAGTTCACACTTCTTGATGATAACATACTGTCTTAGTTAGGATTACTGCTGTGAACAGACACCATGACCAAGGCAACTCTTATAAGGACAACATTTAATTGAGGCTGGCTTACAGGTTCAGAGGTTCAGTCCATTATCATCAAGGCGAGAGTATGGCAGCATCCAGGCAGACATGGTATAAGAGGAGATGAGAGTTCTACATCTTCATCTGAAGGCAGACAGGAGAAGATTGGCTTCCAGGCAGCTAGGATGAAGGTCTTAAAGCCCACACCCAGTGACACACCTACTCCAACAAGACCCCTCCTAGGGCCAAGAATATAAAAACCAATACATTACACTCCCTTGCCTCCATAGGCTTGTCCAAACACAGGAGTCTATGGGGGCCATAGATAGCATAATGAAAAATACATTTAGTCCAACTTTCAAAGTCCCCATAGTCTATAGCAGTCTCTACAATGTTAAAGGTCCAAAGTTCAAGGTCTCTTCTGGGATTCATCCAATCTCTTAACTGTAATCCCCAAAGCAAGACAGGAAACCAGCTGGGCAAACTCCAAACTCTGCATCTCTGTGTCTGATGTCAAAGTCAGATCTCCACTCCTTTTTTATCTTTGTTTACTGCAACAAACTTCTTTCTCCTGGGTTGGTCCACTCCCTGTTAACAGCATTCCTCATCAGGTACCCACAGCTCTGGCATCTTTAACATCTTGGGGTCTCCAAGTCAACTTCAGCTTCACCACTTCTTGTTCCAGTGTCTGGAATCCACACATGATCTTCTGGGCTCCTCCAAAGGGCTTGAGTCACATCTCCAGCTCTGCGCTCTGTAGCACTCTAGGCTTTAACTCTTCCTGGACGAGTGACCCATACCTTCATTCCTGATGGGTCTGTGCCCTTTATCATCCTGCTTGGATTAGGCTGTTGTAGTCTCACATTGACTTTAATCACAGGACATGGTAGTACTAAGAGACAGCCTAAAGGATCTCCTGCACTCCAAACATAATCCTTTTCACCTCCATTGTGGAGAGGCAATCCAATTTCCCCAATGGTAATCTGTATCTATCACCCTTCCTGACACTGTTATTCCTTTCTTAGCCTGTTGGTATAAGGGCATTAGAAGCCCAAAATGGCCAGGGGGAAGTCTGAGTTTCCTGTTCAATAGAATATTTGTTGTGGCTCCTGGCAGGAGCACTCCACCCTCTGTAACCAAAACTTCTAGGCCAGCAGACCTTAGGGTTGTGGGGACAGGAAGCAAAAACTTTCCCAGTGGGTCACTAGGAGTGATAGTAAATGGAACTGTTCCCTTTTCCATCACTTGATTCCTAGACCCATGAATCCTGGCCATGGGAGAAACTGTACCATATATTTTGTATTTTTCCTTTCTCAGCTTGCTCCTTGTCATTAAAACACTCTTCATAAGAGTGAACTTTAGTAACTACACAACAGGATTTATACCAGGCTGGCTGTTTTGAGACTTCCTTTTTCAAACCTATTAATCTAAATCTCATCACCTTAGCCTCAGACAGACTCTAGTACATGGTAGAAAATAACTATCTTGAATAAATAGAGCATAATTGAGCACAAAGCTCAAGAATCCATGACATGTGTTATTGCTAACTTTAAAGGGGGGCATTTGGGCTTAGCTGTGAATGTGAGTGGATAGATTTCAGTTGTATAGGAATGCCAGAAGAGCCTAAGGGGGGAGTGTTTGTAGTGTCCAGAAATCCCTGTATGGAAACCCTACCCCCAAGATGATGTAGGAAGTAGGGCCTCCGGGGTGCTGATGTCATGAGTGTAGAGCTTCTTGAGTGTTGTACTCTTGTCAAAGAGACCAGGGATCATGTTCCTCCAGTGTTCTGAGGTAGAAGGAAGAGTTTTCTGTCGGGGAGGAGCCCCTGACACTCTCAGCAGCTGCCAGGAATGATCTTAGACGTCAAGGAGTGAGCTTATGCGATTGCGTCTTGGCAGTGCCAGTGGACAGTGTCATTCCCCTACCCCCCTCAAGCCTTGTGTCCTTGTAAATGAGACCCTATCTGCACACGTCCAGCATCCTGTGTAGAAGGCTGGACTACACCTGGGCTACAAGGTGCCTATAGCATAAAGGGAAGGATGGTGGCTGGATTGAAGGGAGGGGGGAGGTCAAGAAGCAGAAGTGGGACTCATGTCACCAGCATGCAAGGAGACACTTTCCTCCTGAAGGTCTCGAGGTAGAAGAGTTATGCCATAAGATTTTACTTATGACCAAATAGAAAAACACAGAATTTGGCAAGAGCATGATTGCTGGTAAAGTGTGCGTGTGTGTGTGTGTGTGTGTGTGTGTGTGTGTGTGTGTGTGTGTCTATCTGTTTGTGTCTGTGTGCTTCATTTTATTTGGTGATATGTCAGTGGTAAAAATCCAGAAAGTAATATAATATCCTAAATACAGGTGAACTTTTTCCCCCTTCCTTCCTGCCTTCCTTCCTTCACCAGTAACTCCAGCTCTAGGGCATCTGATATACTGACTCCCTTGGGCACCTTTACTCCCATATACAAAACCATATATACACATAGACACATATACACATATATACATTATTAAGAGTAGTAGTAGTAGTAGTAGTAGTAGTAGTAGTAGTGCTGACAATGGTAAAAAACTAAGAAAGATGCAAGCACTCTGTCTCCAAGAGCACAGGAGCAGAGCAGAAATTGAAGCAAGCCAGGGTGCTTCCCAAAGCCAAGCACCCCTTCTAGCACAGGGGCCTTAGACCTTCCTTTCTTCCTTCCTTCCTCGGCTACTTCCAGCCTCAGTCCTACTCACAGTCCTGAAGAACCTTTGCTTGAGGAGGACTAAGGTCTGTAGAGTGGCTTCGCATGTTCATATGCTACCACATGGATTATGTCAGTGGGTTTTACCCTAAAATCCCCTCCCAATCATTGGTGGCAGGAGACTCAGGCGTCACTTATCAGCCCTGTCCCTTTTTGCCAAGGCAACGTGATCTAGGGAAGGAATAGTCTTGGGAAGGTGTGGGCAGGCCATTCGTTTTCCACAGCGTTTCCAAAGACTTTCCCTTTGCTTATTTTTGCATGGTTTTGGAGACACTTTCAAAGCAGCCAGTCTTGTTGATGAAGTTTGTGATGATTCATTCCAAGTTTCAAAATAGAGTTTTCCCTCTCAAACAAATCAGTAAGTCAGATTTCTCTCAACTGCCCCGCCGTCAATCTCCCAACTTGATTTACCTAAAGCCCCCGCCGTTTGATCTGAAAATTACTGTAGGATAAGATCATGGACGGCACCAACTGCGGCTCCAAAACTCAACGGCCTTGTTGGCTGCTCTCAGACTTGCCCTGGCATTTCTAGTCGAAGCAGCTGAACAGCCCTCCTCGAAGTGGAATGTGGTTATTGGCAAAAGAACATAAAATTAATTTTGATTTGAAATTTTTTTTTCAGATTTTCCTTGATGACATTTATGAGGGAAGAAATGGGGGAAAGAGAATATATTTCCCAGAAGAGAAAGTCCCTTTTAAAATATTTGTGCTGGGTAGGGTTGTTTTGCTGCTGCTGCTGCTGCTGCTGCTGCTGCTGCTGCTGCTGCTGCTGCTGCTGTTGTTGTTGTTGTTGTTGTTGTTGTTGTTGTTGTTGTTGTGTCTGTTACAGACACTGGAAACAGCCCCATGTTCTTTTGGAGACTCCATCTATAAAAAGTTGAGAAAGGAAGGGGACAGTCAGCCAAGACCATCTCAGAATATAGGTGACAGCCACATGCTTTTGTCTGTGTGAGGGTCACACATAAGACCCTCCCCTCCACCTGATTTGCCCTGAGCGCGAGTCTTTCCTAGGCAATAGAAGATATCCAGGCTTTGATCTCATCTGGTTTTTGCTGGTATGGCTACCTGTGGGCTTCTTTAACAGAAGGACAGCTTTCCAGAGTCATTCTTGTGCTAAGAGAGGACTGCCAACATGAACTAAGGAAGTGGATTTAGGGCCAGGTACTTTGCTCTCCAACATGGGGCTCTCCAAATAGAAGAACCTTCCTCCAGGGTAGTGAGTTGTAAGTCTGTATGCCCTAACGTCCTGGGCGCAACCAGTAGTCAGGATCAATACCGCAGGCTCCCCTGAGCACAACCCCTCACCCCCACCTTCCACACTTGCAGGAGATGATCATAAGGGTTGTTTGTTCCTGAAGGGATCTCTCACTTCTGTTCATAACTGATTGGCAAGATTTCGTTGGAGCTCCATCCAGGTACCAGAGGCTGGGGAGTGTCCATCACCTGTACACACAGAGATAAGAAACACTGATATTTGGTGTCAGCATCGAATTTGCCCTCTCTCATTTTTCCTTCCCTTTTAAGTCTATTTTTAGTAAACACGAGGGGGAAAAAGATATTGAAATTTGAGTTCTGTGTCCTTAACTTCATCCAGCTGAAATGGCAGGAACAAGGAGAAAACCTAAAGGCTTATGTAACCAGGAACTGAATCCAGCACCATCGTGAATGTAATTATAATCGCTAACACTTGTATAAACCCTTCCTTTTGGAGAGCACTTCCAACATTTCATCCCACTCTTTACAAAGAAGGGGGAGAGAATGAGGGTTCTTTTTAGGAATATGCAGTTGGAAGCAGAAATATTGGTCCTGGAGACAGCGATAGTGGAGCCATGTCCACAGGTCCCATTCTGAAGGTTTATTTGTAAATCCAGTTATCTGGATCCTGGACAATATCTCTGCTCTGGATATAATCCCGGGAGTGTGGAGCTGTCTGTAGCCCCTCTGAGCCTCTGGAATCTGACAAGGCTGAGGCTCACACAGGGGCTGGTGGCTAGGCTGAGAGACTGGCGTCTGCGCTGCTCTGAAATTGTGCTGGAAGTTTCCAAGCAGAGGGAAGAGAGGGCAGCAGGGACTTGGCATCGGCTTGGACCAAAATTTCTTGGCAAATGTTCTCATGGCAAGAGAAGAGGCCAGTGTTCCTGACTCCTCCCTAATACCTTCCATAGGACAAGATACCTGGTAGCTGTCACTTCAGCTGTCCCTGGGTGCTCGCCCCACCAGAAGTACACATATACATCTCACATCTGGTCTCACAGTTACCACATCGTGGCTTCTGTAGCCACACAGCACCGTGCTATGACATTTCGCCATTTGTCAGAGCCACTCCTGAATATACGCTGTGGTTTGGCTGGGTAATGATGTGGTGTTTTTAATGAACATTTAATTGCAACTGTGTCTTTGTGAAATGCCGTCAGCCTCGCCCTTTGGAATATTCTAAAGAAGTTTCCTGAGCATTCTGTCTGTGCAGAAAATGAGACATACTTTTCTTATAAATTGTGGCTTTTCCCACAACTATTTTCAAAGAAATTTTGCATACAACATTTTGGGGACCGTAACTACTAAGTATGGCGGCTGCGTGACTTTGTCCCTGTTGTCCACAAAAGTCTGCTGTGGTGACTGTGCCTCCAGGATCTCATCTGTCTAAGCTACATTATTGCAAACAGCGTGTATCTGGAACTACAGACTCCCAAGCTGCTTGGGTTCGGCTCCTCTTGACCTCAGACTCTCCATGTGTCAGTGAGTGGCCCGCTCTCCAGGATGGCTCTCTTCCCTTGTATATGACCTGAGCACCATCATGGCAGTGGGTCTGTCATGTACAGCCACAGATATTCTCAATGTGACTCAACAGTGTCAACCCAAACACATAGGAAATTGACTTTTTAAATTGATCCCATGGAAATCATCCAGTTGGCTTTAGGAAAAGATAATGAATGCTCTCTTTCCCCAAATTAATCTTCTCTCCTCCTCAGGTCAGTCCTCTTCCTCGGGTCAGTCCTTCTCTATCTCTCAGGGCAGTCTCCCCTCCTCAAAGGCCTCTTCCCCTCTCTCTGGTCAGTCCTCCCTCCTCTCTCAAGTCCGTCCTTCTTCCCAGGTTAATCCTCCCCCAACTCTGCAGTCAGTCCTCCTCTGCTCTCTCTGGTGAGCCCTCTCCCAACCCTCTGGCTAGTTTTCCATCCTCTCTCAGGCAAGTCCTCCCTCCCTCTTTTCTCAGATCAGCTCCCCTTAGCTCTCAGGTAGTCTTCCTTCCTCTCAGAACATTTCTTCCTATTTATTTTATATGTACACATAAAGTGTGGAATGTATTCTAAGACCTCTGTATTAGGAAAATGCTTTGCCTTTTTTAAATCTCTTTTAGTCCGTGAATCAGCCTATGTTGGAAACAGCGATGCTGAAGGAGATTCAGAGTTGAGTGTGCTTTGCACAGTTGCGTTTCGGACACTGGTGAGTCTGAGACAAGAGGGTTATCAGCTTGATGCCACTGAGGCTACAGCAGTACCCTCTCTCACAACCAAAGCAAAACAATGACCGGGGACAGAACTCAGGGGGGAGCACTTACCTAATATGTGTGAGGCCCTGAGTTCTGTCACCAGCACCATAGATAAGGGAAGCAAAACAGTTGTCAGGCCAGATGTGGTGGTGGATGTCAGTAACCCCAGCGTTTGGGATTTTGCTGACTACAGAGGCTGTCAGACCATGGCTGCAAGCTTTGATTATCTGCTTAGTCTTCTACTCCATCTAACTCTCCCACCTGGCCAGAGTTTTGTAGTTTCCCCAGGGCTAAGTGTGGGTGGGATATCCAGGCTCAAGAGCACCGCTCATCTTATCCGCTCTTTGCTTGTGAATACACAGGATGGGTAGACTGGAAATCCATCCTGGACCTGGTGGAAGATGAGGATCTGAGAGGATCATCCTTGCCACCAAATGCATGGGGCTGATTTAGCTTCTAAGAGCAACTTAGAATTCCTACCCAAAGGGGGACGTTAGGGGTCATTTCCGTCATTGTTGCCACATCTTCTTTATCTTCCTTCTCTGAGGTGAAACCTCCATATCATAATTGAGGCTTGTAGGACTCAGCCTCAAATCTCTGACTAGAACTGAGGTAAGAGTGCCGGGCACACCAGAGTCTCCTAACTCTTATGACCAGGATTTGCCTACTAAGCTAATCCTTCTCTTGCCTCATATTCCAAATTCCTTCTCTTGTATACAGACATGCTTTGTCTTGGCCATTCCTGTTGTGAACCGGTCCTCATGTGCTCCTCCCCCAGCCAGTCTTCCTGTGCTGAAGGACTAGGCTGCAATTCTCCATCCCGAGTCAGTGATCCCATGTAGTACTAGATGCCCCATCCAGTACCATCCTGTTCCCATAGCACATGTTCGTACCTGGCAAGGAGGCCCTCCCTGAGATTCTTTCCCAACTTCTGTCACTTCTCAGCACCTCTGACGTGACCATTCCGGCCCTGGACTGTCGATTGGACTTCAGGAAGGTGGAGATAGGGTGTGTGAGTGTGTGTGTGTGTGTGTGTGTGCTGCCCAGTACGCCAGCCACTAGCCACACACAGCCACTGAGCATATGCTGTGTGACCAGTGTGACCGAGGGGCCACATCTTCATAGCAACTTCATCATTATATAATTGTATCTGTATATTGACACTGCATTCACCCATTTCAAGGTTCACTTCCGGCTACACAAACACCACATCATCATCAACTTTCAAATGTTTAATCGCCCCCAAAAGCTGTCACCTCATCCCCCGCCCCCGAAGCCCTCTTGGCTCCCAAAACTACTGCTTTGCACCATGTCTGTGTGGATCCTACTCTGGACATCCTATATCAACAGCAGCATACAGCATAAGGCGTTTTGAACCTAACTCCTTTCAGCTCTCCAAGTTCACGTTGTGGCGTGTCCCGTACTTCTTTGCTTGTTGTTTCTGAAGAGTACTCTATTGTATTGATGCCCTACTCCCCGACTGGTGGACGTTTATTTGCTCATTCAGCCGTTGATGGACAGCCGCGCTGTGAATAGGCTACTGTGGATTTCGAATAATGGCGAGCATTGTTTTAGGCTTCGTGGGTAAGGCTGCTGTGAGCATCCATGTGCGAGCTTCTGTGTTTCCTTCACATTTTCATTTTTCTTGGGAATTACTGAGTCGTGTAATGGATGTGCACAATCTTTTTTTAGGAAGTGCCAACAGTTTCCCGAAATGTCCGCACAGCTTACTCGGCTTCCGGCCGTGTGAGAACGGTTACAGGTCTACGCCCTCTCTCTGAGTGGGTGGGAACTGATTCATCGAGTGGCATTGAGATCATTTCCTTTATGCACAATCTCGTTGGGCTTCTCTGAGTCCCTATTACCCATCCGTATATCTTCTCCGCTAAATATGTCTAGGAAGGTCCTTTACTCATCTCTGTATTGAGTTTAACACTGTTGGACTCTACACACAAGCTTCTCTCCACTCTTTTGTTTCTTTCCTGCTTTGTTGATGGCGTTAACCGAAGTGTAAAAGTCTCTCGTGTTGTTCAGGACCCATCAGTCCTGATTGTCACCATGCCTTTGTTGCTTTTTCTTGAGATCCTAAATCTGGAACTGAAGAGATAGACTGCTCTCATTTATTCTAAAGGTTGTGTTTTGGGGGCTCTGTGATCATGCTTTGTTAATTTTAGATTGTGATAATATGTACAGAGATAAATAAACTCAGCGGCTTTAATCATTTCACTACACACAGCTTGCTGTTCCAGCTGTTTGCAGTGTGTCATTGCCTCCAACTTTTAGCTCATTAAGCAATAATATGCTCTCTTTTCCCTCCACCCAAGCATCTGGGATTTTTTTCTTTTCTTTCTTTTCTTTTTTCTTTTTCTTTTTTTTTACGATTTGTTTGTTTAATGCTTGAGTGCTCTGCCTGCATGTACACCTGCAGGCCAAAAGAGGGCACCAGATCCCATTACAGATGGTTGTGAGCCACCACATGGGTGCTGGGAATTGAACTCAGGACCACTGGAAGAGCAGCCAGTGAGTGATCTTAAGCAGTGAGCCATCTCTCCAGCCCCTGGGGTTTCTTTCTTGAACTGATTTTTTTTTCATTTGACAAAAAGGAGCCAGGGTTCTGCAGTGGTGTGTTACTCCGTTGTCACCAGTATCACCCACCTGCACAGTTGGATGCCTTCCCTACCAAACCACCACCGTTCCTGTCATATCCTGTCCCTGTCACCTGGCAGCTGCACTGTTCCTGTGAGAATATTCAAAACTATATCCTCTAAGGTTCTGCATCCTCCAGTGCTCCTTAGTCATGATTACTACAGAAGTGTAGACTCTGGTACATTCCACCTCTATTGGCCTCTGGTTGTTTCCTACACACACACACACACACACACACACACACACACACACACACACACACAGAATCTCTGGCCAGAGGTCTTCCGGATGGACTTTGAGTGCTTACTGAAACGTATTTAGCTGTCCCCCTTTTAAGCTTCCTCTTCATTCGCTTTAAACTGGGTTCTCCTACACCTTCCCATGTCTCCTTATATCTCTCCCCAAGTCTCCAGAGCATTCTTTTTATGTCTGTGGTGGAATCTCTTTCTGATCTTCTATTGCCCCACCCCCAATGGCAGCCATGAAAGTTTCAGTGCTGTGGGTGCTTGCTACACTGTGCTTCGTCTTCCTCTGGTCACACACTGACCTCTCAGGCCATTAGCAAAGTTATGCCCTAGAGCTGTACCCACAGACCCATCCACTGCCAGAGTCCACCTAGGACTCAACCCGATCTTCCCACCATTGTAGGAAGACAGAGTCTTCAGCGGGTTAGATGACATAGACAGCAGCCGTCGTGCTGGAAACGTGATCCCAGAAGTCCTTACCACCCAGTTCATGGACCCCAGATCTGAATCTGAATGTGAAGGAGGGACCCTTACTCAGGAAGCCATCCCTGACTTTAAAATAGTTTTGCACTTTCAGGATCAGAGTCAGATTCCCACAGGGCGAGTCTCACTGAGCAGTGTCCCTCTGCTATCATGGCTTTTAGGGACCATATATAGAGCTACCCTTGGAAAGAAAGAAACATGAAGATGGAACTTAAAATACCCAGTTCTGCTTTGAAACACCTCTCACTGGGTCACTTTTGCTCCCAGAATCCCGTGTGGTTTCAAACGAGAAGAATGAACATCTCCCCAAATAGATTCAGTCACTTTGCACTAATTTTGATGATTTAGCAAAAGTTAAAAGAGAAAGGCTAAGAAGGGTCCAATGCTAAGGCGATTGCTGTGCACTCACACCGGTCCTTCGCTGCCTGCTCTCCCACCAGACAAAAAGACACTTCAATCTTAGAAAGATATAAGTTCAATGCAAATCAAGCATTTGTTTTATTCAAAAGTCTGATTTTTTGTTTTACTCGCTTGGCTTAAAAATAAGATGAAAAACAATATCGTTGTCTTTTTTTAATGTTCTTAAACATGCAACATGAAAATGAAACAAGAATATGAAAACAAAAACAAAACCAGATTGCACTATAGCCTTCTAGAAGCTAACAGTGGCTTCTTTGTTTTCCAGATACTCCGCTAACCAGCGGTCAGGCCACAGACTATTTGTTTGTTGGAAATATTGTTTACACGGTAAGTTTAGCACCGCTGAGCCATTCGTAAAGGGAGCACACGTGGGTTATACCTCCCCAGACATGCAACGCTTTCCACATTAGCATGAGTTACTCCATGTCTTTATGGGCTGTGGATTCCTAGAAGTTCAGAGTGACGGAGAAATACTTGCGTCACACCAAACGCCTCTCTCTTTTTTTCACAGTACGTTGTGGTCACAGTTTGTTTGAAAGCTGGTTTGGAGACGACAGCTTGGACTAAAGTGAGTTTTCCTTGGAATTATTCCTTTCGCTATGATAGATAGTTGTGTGCAGTGACCTCCGTTTAATCCTTGAGGAAACAGTAAATACTCTACAGTTGTCTTATTTCAAAATTTTCAAGTAAAAAAAAATGGTTTTGATCTTTATAAAGGCCAATTTGGGATTCGGCCATACCTACTGCTTCATTTACTTGACTCCTAGCATGACTTAAAGCTATTGACTGGGGCCTGGGGAGAGAGGAGGCAGGAAAGGGAGGAGAGAGAGAAAGGGAGAGAGAAAGTGTAGTTTTTACACATAACTTTTACACGTGACTTCTCTCTGACATTCCTCTGTTGTCTCTCAACCTTTGTGTTCTCAGATAAAGAGGGTGCACTGGGGCACGTACAGTTATGTCATTTTTTTCCTCCTAAAATCTCACGGTTTGAATCTTTAAAACACACTGTGAAACTATTGGCCACGATTAAAGGATATTAATTTAGCTAGCGAGCCCAGGATTGCTTTATCAGCATCCTGTTTCCTACTTGGTCCTTTCCGAGATGGGATCGCAACCACCGTTCACAGCACCTCTCTGCCGCAGGGTAACTGTGGATCACTTACCTCCTGCTCTGATAGGCTAAGGGGCTGGGAGGCGAGGTCAGCACGAAGCCCTGCAATCAGTTCAAGGATGGTGGCAGTGATTCCGGGAAGTGGGAACAGTGCCTGGAATATTGCAGGGAGCTGTAGTGAGTGCGGTAATATGGAAGCACTTGTTCAAAAATAGAACCTGAAAGGCAGAGCTTGCTGACGGGTTGGATCGTAGGTTGTAAAGAGAAAAGTCACGGATCATATTAAGAGCACAAAAGAGGAAGACCAGCAACTCAAAGGGGTATAAGATAACCATTTGATCTCACAAAAGTAGAATTTAAATTGTGAGAGCACTGGGCAAAGCAGGGGTGCAGGGTACATCAGTCACGTTAACGTTCTGTAGGAAGTGGGCTGACTGTGCTGAGGGCTCACTAATTGTACCTTTCAACAACCTGGAAGAAAGAGTTTTGAATGGTCCCCACATGGAGAAATGATGTTTTGTGAATGTGGGTACTCCAGGAGCCTGATCTGATCAGTATACATTACAAACATGTATTGGAATGTCACACTGTACTTATAAGAGTGAACAGTTGTATGTGGGTTTTTGAAACTCTATTAAATACAATATTTCCAGTGTTTAAAAGAGGTACTATCCATTCCAAGGTGTTTTTTAAGTAATCTCTGCACTAAGTAGCACAGATGTTGTCTCTAAGTGATATGTAAGAACATTCTGTCCATTTGTCCAGAGATGGCTGAACCCTCGTTTTATAAAACAAACACTTGAGATAACCCGGGGTGGGAGGACTATGGCTGGGATGTGGATTTTAGAGGGAGGTTAGGGCTCCAAGCTCTTTCATCTTCAGGTTGGTTTAAGCCACCAATAATTTGAATTCATCATTAAAAATTTTAAGACAAGGAACTTAGAAAGAGTTCTCCAGTCACTAGGACATCCTGAGTTTCTTCCAATCAAGAAAGGGGATTGGATGTGGAATGAGGGGTAGGCAACATCTTGACTGGAGTGGACCTCCCCTTCCAAGGCCAGCAGAGGGCCCTGTCTAAGCATTCATTTCTTCCACAGTTCAGTCACCTGGCAGTGTGGGGAAGCATGCTGATCTGGTTGGTGTTCTTTGGTGTCTATTCAACCTTCTGGCCGACCATCCCCATCGCTCCCGACATGAAAGGGCAGGTCAGTACTGTGAACCATGTGTGTGTCTCCGTTGTGTTTGTGCACATGTGAGTGAAGCGGCTTTCTGTGTCCTGTGATGTTGAACCTTAGTAAAGGTTTTGCAGGCTGCTTGCATCAAAACTTACCAGGAGAGGAAGCAACTAAAGCAGCTAGAAGAGGTTGTCTTGTCCACAGAAGTGGTGTGAGAAATGTAAATACCATGAAAGATTTCACCCTAAGTCCTCTAACTTACAGCATGCCCACACATCTGTAGTTCTGCACTGAGTGTCTACTGTTTGTGGCCCTTAGAAGATAGGAATGGGTTTGAAGCAGTCTTGAGCAAGGCTTGTGTTGATTACAAGTTCAGTTATTAAGTATATAATTAGCTGCTTAATTGGTAACTGGTCACTTGTAAAATATTACCCTAATAACTCTAGTAACCAGATAATTGGTCCGCCAATGCCACTCTTTGTTCATCTCTTCAAGTCATCGAAAAGCACTGAGATTAGAGACCTTACAATTGTTTGAATTGTTTCTGATATTTTGTTTTTACATTATTATGTATAACTGTCTAACATTGAGCCACTAACAATGACCAATTAGGTCATAGAAAGCAAGTTGAAATTGAACAACTGTGTATCTGTGTCTTTATCCTCGGATTCAAGGGAAACTGGAAGGGGGTTGGTATTACCGCCGACTTTTCCAGGCAAAGGCAGTACAGCATAAAACTACACACTACAGCAGAACTCTGTCACATTGGGTATACAGGAAAGGAGCTGGGTATGGCCTAAAGCATAAAACTTAGTTCACAAGTGAGACTGTGTGAGCCCACCCCATAAATCCATGCTGCCTTGCACATAATCAGAATCCTGTGAGATGCCCACAGGAGGGTGCCCCAAGCCCTAGTCTTTAGGAACTCTATGAAGTCTCACTAGCTAGGCTCATCCCTCTTTATATAATGAAGCACCAACATGTTACCACTTTAGGTCCATTCTATACGCTCCATGTTTCCTTCCCAAACAGCCAGAAACTCACTGTCTGTTCTGCCTTGGCAGCTGCCTAGACCCAAGCAAACATGTACAACCCTAGGTCTCAGTTATCTGTGAGATTGTTATTGTCTCTTACACTAGACACCTGCTATAGGGTTTGTGCTTGGAGTAGACCTCCGTGCTAGTCTAGCTTCCTACGTTGCAGTAGGATGCTTAAAATGCCGGAAACAAGAGCAGAGCTAGGAAGAGATCAACTTAGGATCAGGTCTGGCAGTCCTGACCAGTGGTTCTGCCTCATTCTACAGAAATGAACCCAAAGCCCTGGGTCTACCTAAGTCTAGATGCATGTCCAAGAGCTTTCATTCATGAGACAGCCCAGGGCTTTTATCACTTGTCTTTTACCTGGTAAGTAAATCAGCCAATATCCCTGAGTGCTCTGGTCCTCCTTGAATGTGAGAATCAAGGGTGCTGGCCCTGCCCTGCAGCAGTGGGCTTGCAGGACATGCTTCCCCCTCCCCGGCAACCTCAACTTCATCTCTGATTTATATAAGGAAAGGAATCAAACGGCACACAGGTGTATAAATTAGAGGAGAATCAGAGCTGACAAGATGGAGTTGGTGGGCTCCTGACTGACAGACAAGACTGTCCCTTATAAATGCTTCCCTTCCTTGACTGCTCTAGCCGGCCCTATTCTGTGTACACTCACATTAGTAACTACACTTCTAAAGTGGAGAATTGGGCCATTTGCCAATTCTCATTCTCATAACATGGCTGACTTTCAAACTACAGAGGGGCCCCGAGTTCATCACAGAGCTATTAGGGTGCTCACAGCTCCCCTGGGCAAGGCCAAAGGTTATGGGTATCATATGCTGGATGACAACAGTTCAGTCAACAAATGACAACATACATTTATGGACAGTCCCATGATATCCTATAGCCCAATGACATCATATCATAGCTGTCTCGGTGTGTGTAAATACTCTCCATGGGAAATGAGGAAATCATTGTAGGATTCATTTCCCAGATGTCCCACTCATTAAGTGTTGCATGGCCATCCCTGCAGCGAGCTGTTCCCACCAACGAGGAGTTAAGAAGAGCTCCTATTCAATTTAAAGTACACAGCACTTTTGTATGAAAACTTTATATTTTACTTAAACAGTGGCGTCTTCTTCCTTTCTGTCTGTTGGTTTCATCAGGAAGCAAATGGGTCATTTTGAAACAAGATAGCTAGCTATGACTAAGGTTTCTGCTCGGCGCCAAGTGAAAGTACTGTTAGAGTTTTCATCAAAGATCTGTTTGGCATCTATAGTCTTCCTCAGGGGTAAGGTCCACATGAGGAAGAGTGTGAGAGTTCAAAGTGGCTCTCATGCCCTGGCCAAAGACAGCATCTCACCTGCTATCTGATTCAGAAGTCTCTGGATTCCCTGGGAAGTGGCAAGGATGAATTAAAGACTGGGTATGGTGCTGAACAATCACGCCTACAGAAAGAGTGCCTGGGACTATGCTGACATCCCAGTGAAGCCTAAGTCAGTCGCAGGAAGAACTGTGTCCAAACACACAGCAGCTGGGTTCAGGCTGGCCAGAGGAGGAAGGCTCCCAAGGGAGACTACTGCAGGCATGCCCAAGCTACTCCTAAGAGTAAGGAGCATTCTAGGAAAAGGATGTTTGTGGAAATTAATATTTTAAGAATGCACCAGGAGGTGGAGGCACATGCCTTTAATCCTAGCAATTCAAAGGAAGAGGCAAGTAGATCTTTGAGTTCAAGGCCAGCCTGATCTACACAGTGAGTTCCAGGACAACCAGGACTACACAGGGAAACCCTGTCTCAAAAAAAAAAAATTTAAGAATGCTTCCAGTGATTTTCATAAACAATTCTTTGTAGTTGACTACACAGTGGGTTTTTGGCAAGTGAACATAATTCTTTGAAGCTCTAAGAATTAAAGTAGTATCTAATAATGGCAACTGTTATCCCAGCCCCCACCCAACCCAGAGCCAGAGACAGATGTGGCAGCAAGCAGTCTGTCTATTCATAACATCTTCAGCCATTGAAAAGATACATTGTTTCTCCTGAGATTTTCCCCACCAATGTGATTAAGTATTTCTTTGTCTAGTCTATTCCATTTGGAGTTTTTCTCACAGGGTTGAAGGCAGGTCTTCCCTTGCCGGCAGAGGGAAGGAAGGGTATAGAATGAAAGCTCTTTCCCACTGTCAGAGTGTCATCTTCCCTACAGCACCTTGTGATGCGATATAGAAAGCCCAGCAGCCACCCAGGAAGTCCCAGTGAACATCTGTGGAATCAAAGAAGCTATCTGGGAACTCTTCTAAAGACATAGCATTCCAAGGGTTTTAAGGAATTCTTCATTTTTCAAGGCACACACTTAGATGTATAGTAAATTAAGAATTCAGCTTGTGTCTGTCATGGTGAATGGCATGGCCCTGGGCTATAGAGGATGGTGAGAATGGTTTTCCCAGTGTACCATAACCGTGCAGTAGAAACTTCTCCATCACAGCTTAAATGCTTGGAAGTAGAACACAGCTAAGTCCCTTAGCATACCTCCATGTACCCAAATTCCCTGCTGCTGTGGGGCCTCTAGGGAAACTGGGAAACTAGAATGGTACTGTGTTTGAATTTTCTTCAAGTAGTTCCCAGGGCTTCTGACGTGAGGGAAGGCCGTGTGAAGGGAGGCACCAAACTTAACCTTTGCTCTGACATCAGGAGACAGAGATCCTGCCCCAGTCAGAGCCATCTCACCCTTGGGCACATCTCTTGGCCTTCGGTGACTTCCTAATCAGCAAAGTCAGAATAAGGTCATCCATGCTAATCGCTGTGGAGATAGCCTATGGGAAATCAAGAATACGCATGTTCTCCTTCCCTGGAAGGACGGATGAGTTTTGAATCTTCCTGCACAGAAATATTACAACAATTTAAAACTCCAATGCTTTTGGCCAAGGAATTTTAGAAATTCTAAGTGAATTTTTCTCAACAGTGGCTGTTGACTGCTTGCCTTAGGTTCATCCAGGTTGCCTGTTAAAATGGCAGTCCCTCAAGATGATACGTGCATATATTATCAAATACACATGCAGAGAGAGGAGAGAGAGAGTCAAGTCTCTAGGTGTACAGGCTGAGTTTAAAGATCACTGCTCTAAAATATCCCACTGTAACATCCTAGCGCTGCCTTCCAGATGTGTAAGGGATGGTTGTGCACCGAAAAGACCTGCATTTGACCAAATTCTCCTGGGCAGGGATTGTGTGAGATGCACCAGGTAGTCCCCATGAGTGCCTCAAGGCAGTTCGGATTTCTAAATAGGGAATTGTACCAAATACATTACGTGGCTTGCCATGGAAAAATACTCCTCACCAACTCTTTTCCCCCTTTAAAGTTCATTTCATTGCTAATAAAAAAGAGGGAAAGCCATCTCACTTCAAAGCTTACAAACTGCTAACTCTGACTTCAGTGCCAAACACCGGGCCCCTGCCAGTTACTGGAATGGAGCAGGGGTTTTTTTTCCTCCCCTAAATGTGGGGATGGATGGATATATTTGTGAGTTTTCCAAACATACTTGGGAACGGAGTGCACACCCACTGGGCCGAGTGTGAGCAGACTGAGGGACGGCGCGGGCATGTCGAAAGGCTGCCATTGAGTCAGACCAAGCTGTGGCTCTCCTTCCCCAAAATGTCGTCTCCCTGGATTGCTCCGCCCAGTGGATTTCGGTCTGGGAGTGCGCACATGAGATGTTTGCAGGTTACATGTGTTCCAGCAGGTAAGCGGAGGAGGCATGCAGACCACCTCGAGCGGCTGCAAGTCTAAGGTCTCTCCCAAGGACCAGGCTTGCCAGGTGGCCACTGCCCAAGCACCAGGTGGGCCTCGTCCTCCGGTTAATGGCCCTGGTGTGATAGAGGGTCACCCACCCGCCTTCTTCTTTCCAAGGTGTTTTCACAGTTCCTGACTTGTGACTTCGTCCAGGCACACCCCTTGGGCGTTGTTTTCTCCCCCTGACCACAGGGGAGTGCTTAGCTGCCCTGTAGGAGGAACTGTCTCTGAAGCTCAAAGGAGGCATTCGCTCCCTCAAGAAGTCTATCTAGAGCCGCTCACCTTCTCTTCAACAGGGTGTGGATGCAATGTAGACCTGAATTCTGAGCGCTCCTCAAACACTGACATATACCCAGTTTCCTGGCCCGTGGCACCACCCATAGGTCTTTAGGTCACTGGAAATGTGTGCTTGAAGGGACACTGGGTTTCCTGTCCTTCTGCCTTCTTTTGCTTCCTCCAAGTAGGGATTGATTTTGTTCTGTATATATTATATATATATATATACACACATATGTGTATAAAGTTGGAGGCCCTGTGACCCGTGAGCTTGCCTCCAATTCTCGCCAGTGATGGGAGCTCATCCCTGTGTCCTACCTACTTCTCAGAGGAACTTCAGAAGCGTTAGCATTGGTGATAAAGAGCCGTGTCCAACGGCTTCCTGTTCAGTGTGGATTCTGCTTGTGACCGTGGGGCCTGAGCTAAGTTAACCTGAGACCTTCACCCAGCTAAGTCCACCCTTTATGTTATCCATGCTTGTGGTACTTCTCAGCTTCCATTGTTGCCAGCGGAGACAACAGTACATAGAGAGACAGTGTACCTGGGGATGAGTGGAGACGCTAGAGAGAAGACACATGTGAATAACAGCAAGTGGTGTTCATTCCACAATGGCTGACTGTCAGACAAAGCACAGTTTCTCTTTTCTGGTGGGTTGGCTCCAGGACCCCATGGAGTACCGCCATGCTCCGTCTTTCTTTTGACCTGGATTCTGGGGGTCACACTTGGGCCTCTTCGCTTGTGCAGCAAGCACTTTCACTAAATGAGCCATCAACCCAGCCCCTGCCCACAATTTTCTAAAACCATTTCCTCTGATGGCTAAATGCACAGATACACAGCATACTTATGTAGAAATGTGACTGTAAACATTTCACATAGATACACTGTATGTGTGCGATTACATACATAGTGAATTAAACAGTTCATTCACGAATCTGCAACTATCTGGAGAGACTGAGACTTGGAGGCTCTGTGGCCAGACAGGGTAGGCATGGGGATACTTACAAGTCCCTTAGCCTTCAGGGTCTGAGCCACCTTGCTGAGCAGACAGCAGCAAGGTTGATGAGAAAGCAGGTGTCTGCCAAATGTCACTCAATCCTCCTTAAAACGTTGCATTACATTTTATCAAAGTGGCCTGCCCTGCAATGAGATGGAGTCTTAAACACACGGGTGTGAAGTTTCAGGCAACGGACATTATTTTGAGAAGCTGTAATAGAACACACCAAATTTGGGGGACCAGCGCTTCCCTCCCCCAGTGAACAGTTCTCTCCCTTTGGGCGACCTATTTAATTTTGTCCTCGTTTTCAAGGGTGCTGTGTGCTAGAAGTCAGGTGGCTTCGTTGGTTCGGTTAGAAGTTTTGTGGTGGCACATTTGTCATTCATTCTTGTTAATTTTTAAATATCTGTCAGCAGATTAAAGTGCACGTCACATGGTGATTTTTTAGTTTGTAATATTCATGCCTGGCGGTCACAGGGCCTGATTTATGTGGTTTGGGACTTCTCCTTCCACATTGCATGTGGAAATGTGTTTTGGGTGACAGCCGTGTTCCTGTTGCACAAAGACGCCTGCTTGTCTCACATCCTCAGAGGGCAGTGGCCCTGTCTGGTATCCGGTGACCAATCCAATTCCCCTTCCCAGAGCTGATGGGAGTCAAAGGGAACAAGGGTTATTGAAAAAGGCCACCAAGCCAAAGAGCTGTACAAGAAAACATGACCAGGATAGGTTAGATGAGAAAAAAGGACTTGAAATGGAATTACAGACTACTGTTTAACCATGGCCAGGACATGGCTGATTTACATAAATAACAACAGAAAGCTTGGTGTGGACACCAACGCAAAGCTCGTGATGGCCCGGCTCAGTGAAGAGGATCCAAGGGCCTGGAGAAGCTGAAGTAATGAACTTCAGTATGAAACTGTGGGGTGTGGAAGAGGTTTGGGCGGAGAAAATGTCAGGCATGGGCTTTAGCAGCATCTGGCTTCCCGTAAATCATGGAGGTGATTTCATGGGTGACGTGAGGTTCCTGGGGAATGGCTCCTTGGAGGACGAGGGGGCAGGGAGCTCCAGGTGACTGGCCGCTCAGAGCAGCTTCAAAGCAGCGAGTAGATCCGGCACCCCTGCTGGGGGATGCGGATGCAGGAGTCTTACTTGCGTGGCAAGGAAAGAAAGCATCTAACATTTGGAATTTATCCCCAACCCTCCACCATAATTAAAGGAAGGAAAAGCAGTGGGCACCACGGTCAAGAACACTGTTGAACAAAAAGATGCAGGAGTGGGGAAGGGCGAAGGCGGAGGACCAGGAGCGTGTGTGACTGAGAAGGCCAGGTGGAGGGACAGACGAGAGGCTGAGACTAAGCGATGAGCTTGTTGGGACACTTTACCAGGTCTGGTAAGGGAAGAAAGAATGACCATGAAAAGAGAGATGTCCTGTAACTAAGTCTGGATCTTTCCCTTTCGTGATAAATGTGGGAAAAGGAATTCTAGAAACAAAAGAGTAACATTCTTGGGAGCTGTCTTTCTGACTGCTAGATTATTTAAAAGGTCCCTTAGAAAATCATGTCCTGTGGGGTTTTCTCCGTTTTATTTTTTATTTACTGTTCGAAGAAGATCACACATTACCTTAGAGTGTTAAAAGACTTCCATGTGACATCAAGTTAATGATCATAAATAACATTTTCAAACTCTGACATGAGCTTGATTCTAAAAAAAACAATGTTACCCCATAGATTTTGATTCAGAGGTTGTTTGTTGTTCCATGTTTTTAGCATGGTGCTGATGGTAGTCAGGGTCCTGCACAAGCTACACAGGGCTCCATTCAACCCTTGATTTTGTGAGGAAGGGCCTCACTGTGTAGCTCAGGCTGGCCACCAGCTTACAGTTCTCTTACATCAACCTCTCAAGTATTAGGTTGGCCAGTGTATGCCACTGTAGCCAGAGACAGCTTCGTTTTTAATATGAAACAAAAATCAAGACACAACTATAGTTAACAAAGGTTTTCTCCAAAGGACTTATCATTGTTTGAAAAGTTACCCTACTCCATATTTAGATAAATTTATTAGATAATATTCTCTTACCCAGCATGAAAGTGATTTAATTTTATGTAGTTCTGACCTGTGCCTTCTTGGTAAGAATACCATCTACCAGAAGCTGTTTTAGTCTACTTTCTCAAAAAAAATTTAAAAATGATATTTTTAAGAAAAGTAATTACTCTTCATTCCCCTGTGTCCCTTATGTAACTTCCTAACTTAGGAGTGCTGTTCTTAAAAGCTATTCTTTGAGTCCACAAAGACTACCTCTTTAGTCTTTAAAATTCTGAGACAAATGTTGGCCTGTGGAGATGGCTCGGTTGTTAAAGATGCTTGCTGTATATGCATGAGGACCTGAGTACAGCCCTCAGAGCACACAGAAGAAGAAAAGGATCATTGTATAACGATGAGTGGTTATATTCCCAACACTGGACACCAACAGGCCGGTCTCGGGAGCTCACTGGCCGGACAGTCTAGCTGAATCAGTGAACACCGGGTCTGGTGGGATATTATATGTCTCAGGCTAGATGGTAGACAGCAAGTAAGAAGACACCCAGCCATGACCCTTGTATTCTGCATGCATATGCACCCATATACACAAGGCGCATGCACGTGTGTGTGTGTGTGTGTGTGTGTGTGTGTCCGTCTGTCTGTCTGTCTGTGTGCTTTCCGTGGCTGTGACTGTGCATCCATGAACCTTAACATTCTCCATCTGTAGGGTTTGTCCCCGCTAGTCCCATCCTGGCACCTCTGCTCCTCCCCTACCTCTGTTGCTCTTTATAGCAAGGGACTTTTGAGGTCTTCCTGGCAAATAGAGTTTCAGTTTTAGGTCAAATTTCCACTCTGCTCCAGCTTTGCCCAGCAATAGAGCCTTCTCAAGCTGTTTGTACCAGAAAAATCCTTATCACATGAGTTTGGGAGCCATTCTCTAAGTCCCTAAGGCTGCTGGAGGAGAGTAGTTCTGCTCATTAAAGACTCATTAAGGACGTCACCTATGCAACTGCTGACAAAGGGGAAAAGCTCCTTTTCTAATGACTTCCTAACAAAGCTTCTATTGTGTGCAGAGGGACTGAAAGTGTGAAAGGCCACTCTTAGAAGGTCAGCAAGAAAATAACCAACTTGCTAAGTAGGTTGTAGAGGAAAAGCTAACCGGTTAACCACTAGTCAAAAAGGTGGGGGTCACTGCTGTCGCTTAGATAGGACCTTACAGATGGCCCCCACCAAAACCATGAAGACAGGGATGACCCAGAGGAGGAGATCAGCCTCAGAGCCCTCACCCTATCACGGCTCCTGTAATCTCATGACATATTGTATAGTTTCTATCAGAAGTAGCACTAGTGACTAATGCTACGGGATAACAGCCATACGGTGAACTGAAAGAATTTGGGATAATTTCATGTCATTCATGCATGCGAATGGCTTCCTGGTCCCTCAGACCCTAAACACTCTACTTCTCCTTCTACTCCTCTCTGCACAGCCCCATCCTCTCTCCATTGTACTTGCTGAAGACTCTCAGCTACCTTTCCCCTTCTCCCTTACCACCCTCATTGGAGCAGCCCGTGCTGCCTCTTGCTAGAGCATTCATAGCAACATGCTTTCCGCCGCACACCGGTGTCTACAGGGAGTGCCAAAGACGAAGAGTTTGTGTTTGACACCAAGGACAGTGACTGCTGTGAGGTCTGAGCCTGAACTTGGAATACCGAATTCTGTGTGGTTTGTTTCCACAAAAGTGTATCTGAAAACTGAAACTCACGCCAGCATTTCTCTTAAGGAGAAATTCTTCATCTCGGCAGTACCAAGTCGGGGTTACTGAAGGACAGCCGGATGCTCAGCCGGTCTGATTTGGGGCTTCACCTAAACATACGAAACATCAGTAGCCATCACGGTCAGGATCCTTAAGTGTAGGAAACACCAACAGACCTCACCAAAATGGCTTAGATCTAAGGAACAGAAAAGATAAACAAAGACTGTCTGTACTGCAGCCCAAAGAATATAGGAAAAGGCTAAATGGAGAGCCAGGCTTGAGAAGCTAGAAGGAACCAGCTGGGTGAAACACAACTATAACCCCAGAGCCCAGCAAACTGAGGCAAGAGGGTTAGAAACGTCAGGGCAGCCTGGGCTACATAGTCAAACCCTGTCCAAAATTAATAAGGGAATGCTAAGGAAGAGGTAGCTTCCAGAGAGAGGAGAGAGTGTGTGTGTGAGGGGGGGAGGGGGAAGGAGAGAGGGAAAGGGGAAAGGGAGGGAGGGGAGGAGGGGAGGAGAGGAGAGAGAGAGAGAGAGAGAGAGAGAGAGAGAGAGAGAGCCGGAGGCCTGTGGGACCTGGATGCACATGGGGCAGAGGGATGCAGATAACCAGATAATCTGAAAGTCGAATTTAACTACGTGTATAACAATTCAGAACCTGTCAGTGCCTAAAGCAATTTGAAAATAATCTTTATGTTTGCTCCAAGAAAATCCAGTAGCTAATCCATAGGGCTGCCTCTGGGCAACCTTACTTTTCATAAACTGGCCAAGTAGTCCATCATATTAAAACACGCATCTTTTCCCCTCAAGATGCTCTCAGGCCAGGAACAACCACACAGCAAGTGGGAGGGGAAAGGCGTGCAGCACCCTCTCATCATATAGATGGAAATGGTGGTACCTTCAATTTGAGCAAATAAATTACCAGCACCAAGAGAAGCTCCTGTTCTATATAATCCTTGCAGGGAGCCCTCTCTGGGTGCTGGAGGATTCCAGGTAATTTTGCATTGGCTGCATGGTTTATGTTCTTTTTGAACATGTTTGGGTCCACTCCTACACATTGCTCTAAGAATCTGCAGTGAGGAAACCGGCCTGTGTGGTACCCTGTTTCTTGGGGCTTCCGTTAAGGACAAAGCGATCTTCTATCTTTCCCTGCCCCGAACTATTCAGCAGAACTTAATCTTTCCAACAGAAGCGGCCAAGTTTCCCAGCAAAGGAATCTGCAGCCTTTGTGGTTTGGTTAAAAAGGTGGTTCGTTTTACTGGGACCTTGATGAAATATGTTTTATGATAAATTCAATCTTTCCTCCAAAAAAAATCCCCAAATCTACTTTTCTGGGCAGAATACAACATGAAAGTTGTTTCTATTAAAGCAGCCAACGGCTGACTCTGTGTGGACCTAGGCAAACAGTCTTGGGTCCAGGGTTAGGAATTTTATTGCTGGAGGTACTACGTGTGTCTGTATTCTGAAAGAGTCCAACACATTGGTGCGGGCTTCCCTTTTAACTCGCTCTTTTTTTCCTTCTGGTTATTTTAGAAGGAATTTCTCCCCCTTCCCCTTTCTAATCCCTTTCTACACTTGGTAGAATGTGGACGGAAGGGTCTCTGCCAGGAACAAGTAGCAGAGGAACAGAGCGTGTCAATACCCAGGACAACCGCTGGCTTCATCACACGCACAGCAGACGGGGTTACTTGAGCCCTGAACTTGGCATAGCACACAGGAAATTCCTCGTTGGTCTGCCCAGGGCAATAAACAGACCTCCTGCATCTAACCACATCCACACTGCAGTTTCTCATGTGGGGTTACTTTAGCTTTTTGTGTAAAAGTTAAGGGTCCCAGCATTCTCGTTCCACGCTCCCTTTAGCTCCTCCGCTTTGGAATGTGTGTTTAGGAGTTTACGCAGCTTGCGGTTCAATGTTTCTCTGTTCCGTAGGCAGTCGATAGAGGTAGACGGGGTCTAAACGTATCACCTGTATGGAGGGGGAAAGATGCTGTTGATAATTGTTTGACCATCCTCTTCCGGGGATTCTCCCGCCCAATACAGACTGGGGAAGGAAAGCAGTTCCAGCTGTGGAGAGCACCCAACCGCTTCTCCCTGTCGTTCTACCCTGCCGCAGTACAGCACAGCACGTATTCATGTAGCATTTGTGTTCCATTAGGGACTCGAAGTCCCCTACACTACCTGAGTAAGCCAAAGGATGTGTGTGGGTTCCGTGGCCATCACACGGCCTACTTTCCGGCAGCACAGCCTGCCTGAGCCCACTTCAGGAAGGCCATGAGGGAAAGAGAGAGAGCAGAGAGAGAGCGAGAGCGAGTGAGCTGGGAAGGACACCGCATGTCTGAGTCAAATTATGCTCATTAATTCAATTTGCGTCAGGAATGTGTGTAAATAAATGCTGGCAGCTGCAGAGCCCTGTGTCCTGCAGGGTGCAGGCAGGATGCAGGGCCAGAGGACAGAGAAGCCGGGCTGGGCCTCTACGGATGCTGCCGCCCACCATGGGATGGTGTTATCGTTATCACATTAGGGGGCTTCAGATGATGAGTCACTTACTGAGACAAGAGGAACCAGAGAGGCCACCCCTGTGCCCATAAAATCCTCATTACTTGAGATTAAGCTTCTATGACCGCCCTTTCTTCTGGGGGGAGGGGAGTCCCCACAGATCTGAGTTCCTGGGTTAATGAACGTTGGACAGTGCCTTGTCGTCCCTGACCTGGGCACCATTTCCAGACAGACAACCTGTTCACAGTCACACTCAATGCCGACAACATTGAATTCTGTCAGTGGAGGACAAGCCCAGGGTGCCATGAGACTGAGACATTCAGATAGGTTTGATTTGGGGCAGTTTATAGGTTTGATTTTGGGGGATCATGGATCACCACCACCTAACATTCATCAAGCCTCATGTGGCATCCTGAGAAAAGACACTTTCTTAACCCTTAGAAGATATCTCTTGCTGTCCTGAGACTTTCAGATGTTCCACAAATACTGTTTACTGTAGAGATTTGCCTGTTCCCAACTTAATTATCCATAGATTCTTTGTCCCTACACACTGATGGGGTAGCAGATAAAGAGTCAGCCGCGTTTTTTAAGTATCTGGAATTTCTTTGTGCCTGGGAGTAGGGGTCAGGATGATGATAATGACTTTGGTGGTGGTGGTCGTGATGGTGATGATGATGATGATGATGACCACAATGATGGCCTCAATGGTGTCTGCCAGAGATACATAGTTGACAGTGTGCATCATATATTTAAATTGCACCATACTGTCTATTCCACACAAGAAGCAGAGGCCTTGTGGAAATTGAGGCAGTCGCTCATGGTCGTGAAACCTAGAGGGGAGTTGGGATTTGCCTTCTGACATGTTTCAGGGCCTAACAGCAGGCATCAATCCCCAGCAGTATCTCCTCTCTGAGGTGCTACAAATATCACCCCCCCCTTCCATTTGCCTCACCTCTCCCATGCTCCAGGGCCAACAGCATTGTTTCATTATGGAAAACTGACTATGAATATCAATGTGTGCAGGCCTCTCACTACAGGATGGTATAATAAGGGATTATAGGTGAAGTCAAGCAGAGACGCGACCCTTCAGTGAGCAGCAAGGTACACCTCCCAAATGCTGGCAAGCCAGTGTCTCCATCTCTATGCACTGCGCTGGTCCTGTGGGATAGGGCCGAGTGATCCACCTTTCCTATGTGTAGCAGAAGTCTGGTGCTTGTCATGTGGCTGCCTCCCAGCATCTTCAGAGGACTTGAAAACCATCCTCTGTGGGTGCCTCCAGGCAGAACTATGGGCTTCTAAACACCATGGGAGGCAGAGCGACTGACATGGCCTGTGGGAGCCACAGCAGCACCAAGCCCTGGTGCTTTGAGCATTAATGGGCCTTCTTGGTGGACATACTGCTTGTGGTTTAGGAGAGAAAACACATGACCTAGCTGAGGACAATGTGAAGGAGAATGAGGCTCTCCCTCCCTCCCCTCCTAAGTGCGGGGCATAGAACCCATGGCCTTGTAGACATTAGATACCTGCCTCTCCACCCAGTCACAGCCCCAGCCCATGTTAGTCTAGCTTCTGGGTACTTTCTCCCATTTTACACAGGCTTCTCTCTTTGTAAGAAGGGGAGATCCTGGGTCCATAGGATGAGGAATGAGGCTTTTCTAGAGCATCTACCCAGCCTGTGCTCTACTGTGGTCTCCTCCCAGGACATACTGGGAGAAGGTTAGTGAAAGGGCACAGACCTTTAACTCTTGCCTGGCACAAGTTTACCCTTAGGAGGGCTGGCGGCCTCCAGTAGCCAGAACAAGCAGAGGTTGAATCATCCTCCGTGTCCTCCTCAATCAGAGTGGCAACAGAAGGAGTTCATTTTGCCCTCTCAGAAGTGGTGTGTGTGTGTGTGTGTGTGTGTGTGTGTGTGTGTGTGTGTGTGTATCTGTGTGTCTATGTGTGTGGCTGCATCTGTGTGTGTGGCTGTATCTGTGTGTATGGCTGTATTTGTGTGTGTATCTGTGTCTGTGTCTGTGTGTGTGTATCTGTGTGTGTGTGTATCTGTGTGTCTGTGTGTGTGGCTGTATGTGTGTGTGTCTGTGTGTGTGTGTGTGTGTGGTGTGTGTGTGTGTGTGTGTGTCTGTGTATGTGTGTATGTGTGTGTGTGTGTGTGTATGTCTATGTGTATGTGTGTATCTGTGTGTGTGTGTATCTGTGTGTCTGTATCTGTGTGTGTGTGACTATATATATGTGTATGTATCTGTCTTTGTATCTGTGTGTGTGTGTGGCTGTATCTGTGTGTGGGTGTGGCTATATCTGTGTGTGTAACTGTATCTCTGTGTATAACTGTATCTGTGTGTGTAACTGTATCTGTATGTGTATCTGTGTGTGTGTCTATGTCTGTGTATCTGTGTGTGTGACTATATATATGTGTGTGTTTGTATCTATGTCTGTGTATCTATCTGTGTGTAACTATATCTGTATGTGTGTCTGTATCTGTGTGTATGTGACTGTGTATGTGTGTGTGTGTGCATGATTACCTTGTGTATATAGATGTATATTTGAACAGAGTCCAAGGGTCAAGGTTGGATGTCTTCTTAATTGTTCACCAATTATGAGACATGACATTTCAAACCTGGCATTTACTTATTCAACTCAGCTGACTGGTCAGCGGGCTCCAAGGAGCCTCCTCTTGCTGTGTCCCCAGCATTATGAGTACAGCTACTCATTGTTCTGGGCCTTTTCTCTAACCTATAGCTCAATCTCCTTTCTTGATTTGCCTCTTTTGTCTTCTGTCTTTCTGCCTTGCCAGTCACTCTCTCCTGTCCTTCTATGCTCAGAGACTGACACAGTCCTGCAGAGGTGGTCACAGGGGCTCTGACTGTGTAAGGGATGTGGTCTCCCACCCCAGCTCAAGGATGGTAGTCACCACGGCCTGAGTGGAATCTGTCCTGAGCCAGTGAAATCTCTGCAGCCCAGTGTTCCTGACGAGGACATTTTCTTCCTATTAAGCCTATAGTCTTGTTTATCCTAGAATTAAACAGTCACAGTCCAAGTTGAGGGGAAATTTGATCAGAGCTTGGTATTTGTGGAGCAAAGTCATTTATCTCCACTTAAAATTGGCTTTTTCAGGGCCATGGGGGTTGTTTTCATGCATTGTGCCTTAATGATGTGTTTATTTACCTAGCCGAACACAATTCCCCTGGCCCTGGGTAATCCAATATAAACTCACGATAACCAAGATTCCTAAGGCAGGAAAGGACTTTTCAAAGAAAACCAGGGAGGACTCCCAATTTAAATGTTCATTTAAGGAGTGAAGGAAAGTCTACCAGAAGGGAGGCAGGAGAGTAGCTGTCTAAGCAGGAGCCTTCTGGCTAGGAAGTTGCCCTCTCGGCCACCCACATGCACATCTGGTGCACTTGGTCAGAGGAAGGTGGGTTCTTTGCCCCTAGATAGTGTAGTTGTTAACTCTGACTTGGTGGGCAACAATATGGCAACTGTTAGGTAAATTGTATGTATGTTTTATATATCTGTCACTGTCAGTAATGGCAGGCAATACATTTTCTACATAATCTGTCCCCTTACATATACCCCTGAAAAGAAGTTTTAGAAGGTGAGGGTGGTGGTGATAGAGTAAAGTATCCATTGCTGGCATTAGGCTGCATATTTAAGTTATCTTTTATTCTGAAAGATTCTCAGTGTAGAAGTGGTGGCACATGGCTCTCACTGGGTTAAATGGCATGCATCCAGTGTGCCTTTCAAATTGGAACAGAGGTGTGTGTCTCAGCTTTCTACAAACTGCCAAGTGGTAGGTCCTCTCCCAGTCATCCACACCCTTTTAAGTCACATCTGTGTGCACAGTCTGTGCTTTGTAAACAGCTCACTGAATCCAGTCTGAGGTGTACACCACAGCTCCCATACCACTCTCAAAAGACACTAGACATTGACTGAGCTAGGTAGGGCGTCGGCCTGACAGGGCTAGGCCTGAGAGACTTTAGCCTGGACAGGGCAGAGTGTCTTCCGGGCCAGTCCACAGAAATCCTCTTGTAATGACAGTCCTGGCCTCTCAATGCCATAAGAAGCTATCCAGGGGGGCCCAGGAAGACATCCAAGGCTCTGAGGAGGACCATCAGAGACCCATTACCCTGTGGGAAATAGTGAGCGACGCATGCAGAGGCTGCCAGCCCTGGCCTTTTATTATTCTGTGGTATTGCAGGTTGTTCATTATCGAATCAAGTTAACAAGGAAAGGGGCGACCAGCCCAAGTACATTGACAACAGCTGTCAGCCGCAGACTTGGAACACATTCCCTTACAGAAGGCAGCCATCCACGACGTCTGAGCTTCCTGCATAGATATCAGTGCTGTAAGCTTACCTGTAGAAAGTCCCCACCCACGTGAGCAAAACAAACCTTTAGTGTTAGAGTCAGGAGTGTGGCTGGGCTGGAGGAGTCCAGGGCGAGTATGGGAAAGGCACGAGGAGGCTTCTAAAACAGTTCCTGGAGGTTTTGATCGGAATGCTGAGGCCACTGTATGTATTACATAAAAATGCAAAGTCATCTGAGGTACGCGTGTATGGTTCGTATATAATAATAAAAGTTTACGTTAAATTATGTTGTGATTCCTCAGTCAACTGTGAATAATAATCGATTCCTATAAGAGGAGGAAGGTGTTGGAAACGTTTAGCGGGCAGCACCCTGGGAGCGTGGCTTCCTTCGCACCTCCCCTCACCCTGAGCTCTTCACCACTCTCATAACTCTTCTTAGGAAGTTTTGCTTTATCTCTTAAGAGTCTCTCACATGGTTTTCCTGCAAGTCCGTCAAGTCCAGCGAAATACTTTGGAAGGAAATTTGTTTGGGCAGTTTATGCAATGAATAATATTCAGAACAGCGTTTCAACATCCTGACAAGGAACCTGCCACCGCGGGAGTCCTGTTGAAGGTCACAGAGGGAGATGGCACTGGCCATTAGACTAGGAGTAGGTATCTCCATGCTGATCTCCACAATGGCTGGTCTAGCTCACATCCCCACCAGCTCAAAATGCATTAGACATTTGCATGAAAATGGCCCTAACTAACAGCTATGGTCATTAAAACCTGTAAGGATTGAGTGAAGAAGGTTGGGACATGACTTAATGGTAAAACTTGGGCCAATCGAGCATGAGACCCTGGGATCAATCTAACATGCATCCCCAAATGTGGTCAAAGGGACAGAAAAGGCCAGAACCCAGAGCCCCCATATATTTGTTAATAGCATTTGTAAGGTGGGTAAAAACCTTCTGCCCACCAAAGGGAGCACAGGCTAACCAGGACACAGCAGTCACATTATAAAGTGGACTCTAACTAATTCGAACTTATTTCCCAGCATAAAAGTAAAAATGGTGACGTTGCTATGAAATTACCCACCTGGTGTGTTTAGTTTACGGTCACCACAAGTTTTTCTACTCAAGGACTTTATCCTGAAAGTAGCCAAACATTTGTGCAAACTTTTCACCTTGTCTGAGAGAATCCCTTCTGAGTGAAGTCCACAGATTGAACTAGACTTCCATGTAAGTTAAGTGTATGTGGAAATTCTGTCTTGGAAGCCTTGATTCTAGAGAATCCTTTGCCTTGATAAGGTGTGGGGCTGTGTGACTGTGGAGATGTGCATGCATGTGTGGGTTGCTCATACGCATGCACACCAAGGCCAGCGTTTGTCATCGAGTGCCTTCCTCAGAAGCTTTCCGCCTTGGGTTTTGACACGGGGTCTCTTCACCGGCTGACTCAGCTGCCGGTGGTTCCCAGCCTGTGCGTTGGGACCCACACAGGGGTCCCATATCAGTTGTCCTGCACATCAGATATTTACATTATGATTCAGAGCGGCTGCAAAATGACGGCTATAAAATAGCAGAGAAATAGTTTTATGGTTGGGGATCAGCACAGCATGAGGAACTGTATTAGAGGGTCCCAGCGTCAGGAAGGCTGAGGACCACTGAGCTAGACTGTCAGGCCTGCAAGCGCAGGTGTCCTCCTGTCTCTGCCTCCCCAGGACTAGGATTCTCAAATGCGCCTAGCTTTGTATGTGGATGCTGGGGAGTTGAAATCAGACCTCCTTCTCTGCACCTCAGCCCTTTAACTCGCTAAGCCATCTCCTTAGTCCCTTACTGTGGCCTTGGTTTTCCTGATGACTTATGAAGCAGTAGGCAGAGAAGCAGCCGTGTGAAGCTCCACCATGATCTTTCCCCCTTTCGCTAAGAGAGACCAAAGCCCATTAGTCGTTTGTAAATTTTTTTATCACTCATTTCTCACATTGTGACAAATGATAATATATAATTACATATTTATTTATATGCAATTTAAATCGTTTAAGTAAATATTTTACAATATCAGAAAGCTGGGCATCCTTTAGGTTGAGGAGTGTATGACTAGATTTTATTTGTATCAATTTACTTTTTCTCAGTTTCTTGGCAAGAAGACTCTTTGGGAAGTAATTCCACTGCTCTTTAAAAAACATTGCCATGTGGTCTGGCCACAGTTCTTTTCCCAGGTACGGAGGCCTGGGGTTAATGAAGTATTCCTTTAGAAGAACTATTATTGTAGGCCTAAGGTTGATTTTTATGCAAACCTTAGTTCTCTTCCTGCAGGATGTTGTCCTATCACCTGCACCCTCCCTCCACACAGAGAGACCCACTTCACCTCCTCAGCGCTCCCCCACCCCCACCCATTCTCCTCACTTGCTGCTCACCTCCATAGCCCTTGCTTCTGAGATGTAATCCTCTCCTGTGTCTCCTGACTGTTAATTTCCTAGGAATCCTTTGGACTAGTCTTCTTCATGCCCCATTTCTTTCCTTTTTTAAAAAAAATTAATTTATTTTTCAGCCCAATAAATATCAGCCCTTCCTCTCCTCCCAGTATCACGTCATTCCCCTTAGAAAGGGAGGCCCTCCTCCTCTGGGTGTTCACACACACACACACACACCCCTAACCCCCTCTCCACAACCCACCCTGTTTCCCCCACCCCCACACATCAAGTTGCTGCAGAACTAGGCACGTCTTCTCCTGCTGAGGCCAGACAAGGCTGTCCATTTAGAGATGTGAGATCCATAGGCAGGAAGGTAAGCAACAGCTCAGGGACAGCCCCTGCTCCAGTCGTTTGGGGCCCGACATGAAGACCGACCGAGTTGCTCATCTGCTACACATGTGCAGCAGGCCTAGGTTCAGCCCACGCTCACTTCTTGGTGACTCGGTCTCTGGGAGTCCCCAAGGGCCCAGGTTAGTTGACTCTGTTGGTCTTCCTGTTGAGTCCCTGTCCTCTTCGGGTCCCTCAATCTTTCTCCCAACTCTTCCATAAGAGTCCCTGAGCTTCATCTACTGTTTAGGGGTGAATCTCTGTATCTCTTCCCATTGGCTGTTGGGTGGAGCCTCTTAGAAGACAGTTACGCTAGGTTCCTGTCTGCAAGCATAACAGAGTGTCGTTAATAGTGTCAGGGTTCTTGCCCATGGCATGGGTCTCAATTTGGAGCAGTCACTGTTTGGCCATCCCCTCGGTCTCTGCTCTTTCTTTGTCCCTGCACATCATATAGACAAGACACATTTGGGTCAAAGGCTTTGTGGGCAGGTTGGTGTCCTTATCTCTCCACTGGGAGTCCTGCCTGGATACAGGAAGTGGCCACTTCAGAATCCATATCCCCCACTGCTAGGAATCTCGGCTAGAGTCACTCCTTGGGCCCTCTGGGGCCTCTCCCCATCCCAGATCTCTGGCAGATCCCAGAGATCTCCCACCCCCCATTCCTCAGCCAATCTCCCTTTTCCTTCCCCTGCTCTCCCTACATATGCTTTTCCCCACCCACCCCAAACCCCTCCCCATCCCCTCTTCCACCCAGTTCCCTCCTTCCATTGACCTCCAATATCCATTTTGTTTCTCCTTCTGAGAAAGATTCACACACACACATCCTCCCATGGGCCGCCTTGATATTTGACTTCTTTGCATCTACTGATTATAGCGTGGTTATCCTGTACTTTATGATTAATATCTACTTATATCTATTTATAGTGAGTACATACCATGCATATCCTTTTGGTTCTGGGTTACCTCACCCAGAATGATATTTTCTAGTTTCGTCCATTTGCCTGCGAAACTCATGATGTCCTTATCTTTAATGGCTGAGTAGTATTCCATTGTGTAAATGAACCACATTTTCTTATCAATTCCTCAGTTGAGGGACATCTGGGTTGTTTCCAGTTTCTAGCTATTATGAATAAAGCTGCTATGAACATAGTTGAGCAGGTGTCGTGTTGGGATGGTAGCGCATCCTTTGGGTATATGCCCAGGAGCGGTATAGCTGGGTCTTGAGGTAGAACTACTCACAATCTTTGGAGGAACTGCATGGCCCCTTTCTTTCTTTCTTCCTTTCTTCCTTTCTTTCTTTCTTTTCTTTTTTTTAATGTTCAGAAATGTATTTATATTTTAATTGAACAGTTGCTCACGTATTTTATTTATTCAGGTCATTTATACAGTGAGTACTACAGAGTATAATGTTTCAAAATCTCTGTGTAAATGCCATAGAAATTATTATATTTAATTCAAAATATGTTGAAATTTATAATTTACATACTATACTTATCTACTAATGAATGCATTTATTTTTAAAATTGTATTGCCTTCTATAACATAAAGTTTCTAGCTTAATCTAGACTAATAATATTGGTCCAATAATACAAATATGAAAACATTTTCAGTCTACATTGAAACCTCGTTTTTTAGTACACTTGAACATGTATATCTTACTTATTCTTTTTGGGCTTATGCCCAAGATTGTTATAGCTGGGTCTTCAGGTAAATTTATTTCCAGTGTTCTGAGGAACCTACAAATTGATTTCCAGAGTGATTGTACCAGTTTTCAATCCCACCAGCAATGGAGGAGTGTTCCACTTTCTCCATAGTCTTTTCCTTGGCCACTTCGTTTGAATCTTTTTTTTTTAACTTTTTTCTAGTTTCTAGCATACCCACTAAAACATCAATGTCAGCTAAGAAATTTATTTATCTTTAGTGCAACCTTTTTCTACAGTTTGATTTGCAGTCTGGCCTGCATGAGTTTCCCTATCCACGCATTCAACTAGCTATGCAGGAAAAGTAGGCAGAAGAGGTTGTATCTGTACTGGACAGGTAGAGACATTCCCGTTATCACTGTTCCCCCAAAGAGCAGTGCAGCCCGATGAGTCCCACAGCGTGTGTACTGTATAGGGTGCCACAAGGCATCGGGGGACTGTGCGAAGTGCACTGGAGTATGCACACAGGTACTAAACAGGCACTGCCATTTTACATAAAGGACTTGCACACTAAGGAATTTTAGTCTGGGGTAGGAATCCTGAAACCATTCTCCCGAGGGTGCCGAGCTATACCTGTGCATTGAAAGCAGAGGCAGATCTTTTCACTTTTCTTGTATTTCTTCGAACACCTAGCGTTACCTCCATAGTAAACACCAGATGGCGGGAAACCTGTTCACACTGCTCAGAGCTCCTCAGCAACTTCCAATTCCGTTTCAAACTTTTGTTCTAGTGAATCGCTCCCCATTGATATCCTGCTCGGATGAATGCAGATTTTTTTTTTCCTCTCCCCGGTACCTGTTTGTACCTGTCACATTTCGTCTGTTCTTAATTAAAGTCTTTATTAGATTTCTTGCAGAGGAGCATTGTGGGAACTAAGATGACGCCTTACTGAAGGATTTCCTTTATGACTGTGGAACATTCTGAGCATAAGTCCGTGGGGTAGAAATGCTACCTACCACCCTTGGGAACACGGTTTTTCATCACAGAAGCTTTTATTGCCCGAATGGAATATCCCATAGTGCTAAAGCAAAGACCTGTGAGATTTAGCCTTTAAAAACAAAGCTGTGTTTAAGTTCTGTGGGAACAGACGGCATTGCTTAAAACAATGACACAGCAGATGGTACGAGATTTGTTCTGAAGCATTACTCTCGGCTTGAGTCATACTTGCCTCCTTACAACCTGGAATGCATTTTTACAACTTCAGAAATGGAGGGTCTGCCGCACTGAAGACTGCAGCCTGGGCTGGACCACGGGCTCCTGCTGAGCTGGAGATGAGGAAAGGAGACTCCCAGGGCTGCAGAGGGACCTTGCTGGCTTCCCTAGGTTGAGCCAGTAAAGACCAAATTGAAAATGCAGGCTATGCTGTCCTGAGAGTTACTGTTACTTGAGGAAAATGCGGCCTCATACATACTGTTCTCTGCTATTGGTTTCAGGTATCTGTGGTTTCTCCTTCCAAGCATCCTCAGTGTTGCTTGAAGGAGTTTCCACGGGAAAATGATCGTATTCACAGCTCATCCTATTGGGAATGGTCTAGAAATTGGCCTGCTTCCTAGTTATCTGAACCACATGCTCGAGTTTGGGCTCTCTCTCTCTCTCTCTCTCTCTCTCTCTCTCTCTCTCTCTCCCTCTCCCTCTCCCTCTCCCTCTCCCTCTCCTTTCCTTCTCCCTCTCTCTCCCCCTCCTTCCCCCTCCCCATCTCCCTCTCTCCCTCTGTCTCTCCATTTCTCTGTCTGTCTCTGTGTCTTCGCTGGCTCCCAGTGAATTAAAAAACTCTATGCTTCATAGGACGCCATGAGATGGTTCTAATCCACACTTTCATGCTGCAGCTTCTTTCTCCACACCTAAAGTGTGCCCGTGGCCCTCCAAGAACAGCCAAAGTAAAAAACCCATGAAGCTTACCTTGGTCTCACGCACTGACAACCCCCCAGGAAGCGTATTTAGCAACTGGATTAGACTCGCAGTCCTTTTGCTGTTTGCTTGATTTGGGGACCTGGTAGTCTTGAAGAAATGGAAGTATGGCACTTTCAAAGTCTTTTTAATTCTACAAAGGATATATAGATATAGATAGAAGTAGATACAGATGGAGATATTCAATGTCAGTGGGAATTCATGTCTTTGATTATGAGAGATTCAATTTGTTTTTAGAAGTGAACCTTTTCTGGTGCTTGAAAAAAGTAAGTTAAAAAGCAATGGAGGCAAAAGTCACTTTCCTGCCTCCTCCCCCATCCCCTGCCTTCCCTGCTCTTTGACCCCTGCAACACCCCTGCTACCCACTCCCTGTGTCACTCATGCTCTGAGAACCCAGTGTTCCCTCTCCTCTGTGGATGGGAGCCTTTTACTGTAATCTTTCTCATGGCCTACCTGATGGCACCAGCAACTTATATAGGCCTACAAACCATATTGTTCTTATGTAAAATCCATAGGATTTTGGATTTAGGGGGTTGTTGTTGTTGTTGTTGTTGTTGTTTCGTTTTAACACAATATCTTGCTATATAGCCCTGTTGGCCTGCAACTTTTTATATAACCAGGCAACCTTCAAACTCACAGAGATCTGCCTACTTCTGCCTTCCAAGTATTGGGATGTACGTTGTCTGCCACTATAGCCTAAAAGGTTTGTTTTATGTGATTGCCTTGTGGGTGAACACGAGTACTGACTGGTTCTATGATGGCTACGGATAACATTCCAGAAAGAAGGCCTGGAACTGAAGCAGCCAAAGCCTGGGCCAAGTGTTGGGGGGAGGGAACTGTAGGCAGGTACACATCTAGGACTGCTCCCATCAAACACATTAGACACACTCATCACATGGTTTAGAGACTATTGTTGGCAAACCCAGATACAGCCTACCTACCTTGGCTCCCAGTGTGGATGCTAAGCCAGTCCCTGGTAAGTTGCAATGTGTCTGGCAGACCCTATAAAGAGGATCAGCTTAACTGGCTCCTGTGGTGTAACATCCCATGGCTCATTCAGTGTCCTAGATATGACTGAGCAGTGGAGGCCATGGGACCACTGAGTCCTGATGACTGCTTAGAAAATGGTCCATCAAAGACTTCTCTTGCTTCAGACTACTATTCCAGGACATGTCCACTAACACCTCTACATGTATCCATTCAGCACGTCCTATACGTGATGGTAAGGTACAGGCATTGTTCTGAGGCTCATGCATAAAGTCACACCAAGACTCATGGAGCATCTATTCTAGAGGTAGATGGGCAAGCAGGAAAAATGGAGGACAGTGGTGAGTGACTGGGCACTCATACCAGAAGTCCTGGTCATAGAGGCCTCTAGTGGGCTACTGTGTTGGTAGGGATCTGAGGATCACAGCCATTGTCCCCAGAACCTGGTGGATGGTGTGGCCATAGTCCAGGGCAGTTTAAGCAAGACAGGAGCCAAGATGAGGAGTGTGGAAGAAAGAAGGGGAGTAGAAAGTGCTTGGACACCAGAGCTTTAAAAAGGGGAACTCGGGTTATACTCTAAATGAGGCAGATATTTTTTGTGGAAAGTAGATGGTTTGGCAAAAAGGGAAAGCAAGAAGGCCAGACGAGGGTGAAGGCTGGCAGCAGTGAGGGTGGTAGCTGTACTCAGAGTATACAGAGCCCATACGCAAAGTGGATTGGAAGCATGGGTACAGTGAGAGACTTACGTGGAGCTTTGTCCTGAGCAAGGGAGAGATAAGAAGGCAGTAGAGCTGCTGACCTGGGCTGAAGGCCTAGAGCGGAGGGGGGAGAGGAAGGGAGGGTAAGATGTTCCTTACATGTCAGTTGCAGCATAAAATGCACAAAAGCAGCCAGGAGACCAGAAGAAAGAAAACATCAATTCTTCACCGATCTAAAACATAGCTCATCTAAGTATCTAATGGGGAGCTAGTCTTATTTCACTTTCTGTTGCTATGATAAAGTACCTGAGACTGGATGCTTTATATAGAGTAAAGACTTTAGCTTCTGATTTGAGAGGCTGGTAAACTCAAGAGCTTGGCATTGGGTTGTCACAGCTTGTCAGAGACATCACGTGGCACAGAGCCAGTGTGCCAGCTTAGTTTTCTCTCCCAATCAAATCACTATCTGGATCATGAGGACCCACCCCCATGACAACTAATCCTAACCTCCCCAGGCCCTGCCCCTAAATGCTACTACATAACCTGGAGATCCATCTTCTGAAATGTGAATTTGAGGGGTACCAGCAGCAATGGGGGGGGGGTGTGAGGCAGAGATACTGATGAAATGTTGCCCTTTGCCGCTGCCTACAGTTCTAGTCAGCGGCCTCCCCTCAGGTGGAGTAAGCTTTACCCACTGAGCCATCTCACCACACACACGTGATATTCTTGGCTGTGGCACAGAACAGGATTCCAGGAGGGCCCCGGAGGAAGCAGAGCTGGAGGGTCCTGAGAAAGGGTTTAATATAAATGTCCGGCTTCACAGAAAGGTGCTCAGCAAAAGAGTAAAACATCCAGGTGCCCTGTGGCTTGTCGAGAGTCTCACCTCACTGTCTGAGCGGTGGCCGTGTGCGGGACTTTGGGGGCTCCAAGTTCGAATTCATACGGTTGCTGAGAGACTTTTTCCCCCTTTCCTGTCCCCTTCTTTTTTAATAAATGAAATCATGGGGTGGTTCCAGAGGCGCCTTAGGTAAGATTACAGTTCAATACGGTTAGCCATGCACACACAGGCTGCCTGAGGCGGCAAGACACATTTCACCACAGATGGGACTCGTTTCAAGATCCCACAAAATTACAAGTTCATACCTTAAACTTGCTTCACCTCCATCGCGGCATTCTCCATCACTGTTGACACAGAATTTCACCGTCTGACTCTGGCTGATGTAGAACCAGGCCGCCTTGAACTCTCAGAGATCTGTCCGCCCCTGCCTCTCACTCTTAGGTGCTGGCATTGAAGGTCAGCTGTCTCTGTCTCTCTTGACGTGTCATTATGTAAGAGATATTGTCTCTGTGTTGGCCTCTTTCACAGCAGGTGTTGTTAACGGTGCTGACTGCATGGCTCTCAACCTGACTGCAGAGTGAGGCGCCCCCTTTCCCTTCCCACTTCCTCAGTCTTCCCTGACTTTCTATCCTCCCTCTGGGTCTCACATTCAAACCATTGCAGTGGTGTAGTTGTGATTGAAAAGAAGGGACCAGAAAACAACCTGCCATTGGTCTACTGGAAGTAGAAGAAGCTGGGAGCCGAAGGGAAGCAGGGTGGGAGAGGCAAGGCCAGGACTGGGCTTAGGTGCAGAGCAGCCAACTAGAGTGGGGCGGACTACTAGGCTGAGAAGGAGCAAGGAGCAAGGCAGACCTGGGAGAGACTCAGCTCTTGGGGCCTCTGCCAGCAGCCTGGGTGGCACTGGAAGTGGCCGCAGGATAATGTTGGGTTGCAGGGTTTGTAAGTATCTGTGTTTGTAGGGAAAGCAGAGTTGGTGGGAAGGGGGGAGGGGCAGAACCGAAAGGGCCTTGAGAGTCTGGTGAGACAGGAGGGCTTTGCTTAAATAAGGAGCTAAAGCGTTTGTTTTTCTGTAAAGGAAGAGATCACATGCGATGCTTAGAGGCAGGAAGCTTCGGGTATGCTGTCGTAGGAATCACACTCTACACTGGAAGGTATATTTTTTTTTGTAAAATATAATTTCAATGAGAGATCTAAATTGACAACTATATTACATGCCCAACACTGAACTTGTGAATTGAAGAAAAAAATTAAATCAACCAGAAAAAAAAGAGAGAGAACACAGGATTGGAGTCTGTCTTCCGCTTGTTTTCAGTACAGCCTCAGAAGTGTGACGGGCAGCTTGTCAGAGGGGGCTGGGCAGGCAGCTTCAGTCCTGGCCTTCATGTGAGAGCTGCAGCTGGGGGCTGAGGTTTCACCATGAGGTTTGATTTCAGTCACTCTGGAGTTTCTTAGCTAAGCTAATAAAGCCATCGAGGCTTCTTCAGGCCTTTTGGCCCAGAATCGGTCTCCAGACAGGATGGGATGATTATTTGTAAATGATCGTGTCTCTCTGACCATGATCTCAAAGGAATATCTCTTTTTTAAACGGACATAGCAAGATGATTTGAGTGAAAACATTGTTTGAGCAGTATATAAACACTAGTGGTCCTGCCAAATTTGAAAATGCCTACATAGAGCTGATTCCCAGTTCTTTCCTTACACTGATCTAGATGGGAGACCTGTCGAGAACTGGCCCAGTAGCCAAAGCAAAGGATAAAAACAATTTTGGTGCTCAGATGGACGAAGCCTGTGAGATTTAAAGGGGATAATGGAAAATTTTAGCGAAAAAGGAATGGGAATTGCGGGGTTTGGGAGTCATTCCTCACCCTCTGCTCTGCATTTCAAATCACAGATGTAGATTCACTCAGAGGCTTTTCTGATGGAGAGCAATATGCTGAGCTCTGTCTGTCTGTCTATCAACTACCCATCAATCATCTGTCTGTCTATCTATCATCTATCTATCCCTCTTTCTTCCTCCATCTCCCTCCCCCCTCCATCTCTCTCTCCTCCCTTCCTTCACCCTGAATGTGAGTCTTCTGAACACAGATGTCACCCACTGGTGTCCCTCCACTTTCAGGCCCCAGTGTACTGTGCTCCCCAGACCTCCTCCTGAACCTCAGGCAGGCTCATTCTTGCTGAATAAATTTTAGCCTTCCTAAAAGGCCATTTCCTCTTAAATAACTAAGGACTTCAGGCCCTTAAAGACAAACTCAGTAGGGAGAGGCAGGTGGATCTCTGTGAGTTGGAGGCCACCCTGGTCTACAGAGTGAGCTCCCCTGTGTTACTCCTCCTTGACCTCTCCCTAGCCAGCAGCCCCCATGTGGCTGTTTGAACCCTCTGTGGCCCTGTGTTTTCTTCTCTTGGTTGCCTGTGCTCTAGCTGTAGACTCCTGGCTGAACTGACTGTCTTCCTCCTTCTTTTCAAGGCAACCCTCCCTCCAGTGAGGATACGGACTTCCTGGTTCCTTCCCATCAACCCTACCCTTTCCATTTGCCTCCCACCCCCACACCAATGTATCCCAACTTTCATTGTCCTGTCAGAACCTTAATCATTCAGGCCGATACCTGTCATCAGAAGCTTCCTTGAGAGTTAGATTTCACTCATGATGCAAAGACTTGCCCTTCTCATCTCAAGCATTCTTTCCCACACCATTGATTTCCCTCACAACTCTGTGAGGTAAGCTATGTTTGAGAGTGTTGAGCTTACTTACTGTCCATTCCGGTGCTCACACTCTCAAATCACTTTACTTGTTAGTCAGAGTCTCAGTGCTGTCCTCTGTGGTGCTCACAATACAGTCCACATACATAGTCTTCCACCTACATAGTCCTCCATATACGAATCCACCTCACCCCGTTCCAGTGTTGCTCATCTCCTCATATAACACATAGTAGCTGCCACTTACCTACAAATTGTCTCTTTATTGATTGTCAGTTACCTATGGATATGTATGATTCAAATTTTAAATAGGAAATTAAAGGAAAAAAAAACCAACCAACTCATAAGCCATCCATTGTAATGTGTGTTGAAATTCTGCTCTGTCCAGACTGGGACATGAATCATCCCTTTGTTTAGCCTGTCCATGCAGTAAATGCTTCCTGCCCTGTTAGTCACTTCAGAGTTGGCTCCATTATCAGAACAGCTGTAGGGATACTGTAGTGCCTATGACCAAGTCACCTTTATTTTGCTTACTAAAGACCTGGGAGCACAAGAACCGTGACATAAAGGAGGTCACAGGACTAAAACTGTGGAGGGGTAAATTAACCCTGGGCGAGGGGCAGCCCTGCAGGGCACACGGAGGGAAATCACAGTCTGGGTGTGTGGGTGAGTTTGATATTCTTCTGCATTTCAGACATCTACTGGGGCATCTTGGGGAATAGCTCCTGTTAATATGAGCACTTATTTTATAACTATAGGAACAAAATTGGTTTAAAAGAAATGAGCGAGAATCATCTAAATAACATTCTAAAAACATTGTAAGATCTCTGAGGTTCAGGAAACATGGTGGAAGAGGGTGCTGAAAGACTGTAAGAGCCAAAAGACCGGAGAGGCTCCAGTGAGACTGTGACCCCAGTAGCATCAGACGTTACACCCATAATGTCTCACCAATGTGACCACCCACATGTGAGCTAAACAAGGAGGAACACACCATACTAGACTGAAAAAAAGCTCATGAGGTCTCAGCCTTACACAAAAAACTACAGACTGCAGAGGAAGGCTGGGAGTAGGAGAGATGGTCCTCCCCAAGGAAGAGCACAAGGAAGGCTGGGAGAGATGGTCCTCCCCAAGGAAGAGCACAAGGAAAGCTGAGAGGGAGAAGTGGTCCTCCCCAGGGAAGAGCACAAGGAAGGCTGGGAGTAGGAGAGGTGGTCCTCCCCAGGGCACAAGGAAGGCTGGGAGTGGGAGAGGTGGTCCTCCCCAGGGCACAAGGAAGGCTGGGAGAAGTGATCCTCCCCAAGGAAGAACACAAGGAAGGCTGGGAGTAGGAGAGGTGGTCCTCCCCAGGGAAGAACACAGTCATTGGTTGTTTACTGGTAATTGGCTAGCCCTGAATACATATCAACAAGTAGCATTATTATATGGACTCAACAGATGTGTGTGTGTGTGTATGTGTGTGTGTGTACACGTGTATGGATATGTATACAAATACATGTATGGCCACAATAAAAATTGATGCTTTAAAAAAAAAAAAAAAGAGGTCATGAATCTGGCATAGTGTAGTGAAGGGCATGGGAAAGAAAGCATTTGGAGGCAGTAAAGGGAAGGGAGAAAGGTAGTAATTAAAATACAATCTTAAAAGTAAACAACAGCAAACACCTTTTGTGATTCTGCCTCAGACCCCTGGGATTAGAAGCCAGCATGTGGAATCCAGCAAAAACACTCTCACAAGGTTCCTGGCACCCACTGTCCTGTCACACTGAGAGCCACCACTTTCAGACTCTTTAAGCCTTTGACCAGCTCCGATATCCTCTGGAGTCATACCTGGATTTTGCAGGGGACATCCAAGACCCTTTACCTCTTGAGCCCCAGAGAGGAGGGGACTTGGAGCTCACGGCTGCCACTCACCTGCCTGCGCTCTTTGCCACCTGGGGAGCTTTTGTCCTCCGTAGTGTGCTGTGTTGCTCTGCCCTCTTCAACCCTAATGCATGCCGGTTTCTGCCTAAAATGCTTCCTTCCCACTCCACTGGGTAAATTGCTGGTGGATAAAGTCCTGATTCCAACATCAAGCTTTAAGTATAGGGTTGTCTTACACCTTCTCTGCCCCACACTCTCTCCTATAATTAGTGGCCACTTTCACAGGACTTTGTCTGTTCCATCCAGATCGTGTTCCGTCATAACCCACAGTTCCCACATCTGCTCCTCATTACGCTCCCGAGTCCTAAAGAAGGATGAGAACATCCCGCTATTTCATTTTCAGCATCTAGCAAGTTATTAACATGATACGCTGATCCCAGCTCTTGGGGGTGTTTTCCTAGCCCTGCAATACAGGCTTCAAACACAGCCTTTCTCCTCTCAGCCTTCTGACACAAAGGTTGCCTTCCTCTTGGGCTGAGAGTGTCTCAGTGAT
Source organism: Rattus rattus (assembly GCF_011064425.1). Lineage (NCBI taxonomy): Eukaryota > Metazoa > Chordata > Mammalia > Rodentia > Muridae > Rattus > Rattus rattus. The sequence goes on from NC_046165.1 coordinate 64,643,796, forward strand.
AGTGGCCTTGCCTGTAGTGTGTATGAGGCACTGGAATTTATACATAACCATACGTGTCTGGGGGATGTGATGTCATGTTTTGGTGCAGGGTAATTATCGTATTCTTCCCTTTGAGCACATCATGCGATGAGAGCCTCAGATCTTTAGAAGTTTGCTCTCTGTTCTTCTTGTTAACTTTCCTTACCCTCCTCTAAGGTAAAACACCAGAAATTATTCATCCTTTCTCACTGTGATATACCACTAACCGTAGTGGACCAGCCTGCACCCACCCCCACCCCATCGCTCAGCCTCTGGTCGTCACCATTCTTGCCTATGTCATCTGTAAGACCAACTTCATAACATTCACATGTGTCCTAGTTTGTTTTCTATTGCTGTGATCAACACCATGACCAAGAGCAACTTGGGGGGGAAAGTAGGACTTAGGGGGTTTATATGTTCCCCATCACAATCTATCATGAAGAAAAGTTAGGGCAAGAACTCAAACAGGCCAAGAACCCGGAGACAGGAGCTGATGCAGAGGCCATGGAAGGGTGGTGCTTACTGGTTCATTCCCCATAGCTTGCTCCGCATGCTTTCTTATAGAACTCAGGACCACAATCTAGGGATGCTACCACCCACCATGGGCTGGGCCCTCCCCTATCAATAGCTGATTTTAAAAAGTGCTATGGGTTGGGGATTTAGCTCAGTGGTAGAGCGCTTGCCTAGGAAGCGCAAGGCCCTGGGTTCGGTCCCCAGCTCCGAAAAAGAAAAAAAAAAAAAAAAAGTGCTACAGGCTTGCCTGCTACGCTCTGATGGCGGGGCATTTTCTCTATTGAGGCTTCCTCCCCCCAGATAACTAACTTGTGTCAAGTTGACATAGAACTAAGCAGAAAGACATGTGAGTATTTGTCTCCCTGTGTCTGGCTTATTTCACTTAACATGGTGGCTGTGTTATCACAAATGATAAGATTTTATTCTTTGTTTATGGCCAAATGATGTTCCGTCATGCAGATACACCAGCGGGTCTCTGGGTGACAGAGGCCCTGCATCCCCTGAACTTAGCCACTTAGCAACCATTTCATGAGTGCCTACAGAGGGCCTTATTGATCTTTAAGGGGCCTTCAGCCTTTGAACTTTAAAACAATAGTGTTTCCTGAAAAGAAACAATTAAAACCTTCCTTGATTAGCAAGTCTATCGAGAATTCTTTTCTCTTTTTGCCCTTACAGGCTTTCATCATGCCTCTTACACCCAAACCTCCTACTTTTTTCTTTAAAAAAACCTTAATTTTATGCCTTCCACAAGATAGAACCTCCTTTTAGCTGCTGCATCACACTGCAGTTCAGAATAAACGGAGTGGAATCTGGAGTGCAGAGGGCTTGCGGGCTAGCACTTAAGCTCAGTGGTAGAGTTCATGCTTGCATGAGGATCTCGGCTTTATAAATGATGATCTAGATCTTTCCCTGTATAAAAGTAGGGTTATTATTTTTTAATTGAGGAGGACAGGAGAGGTAGGTGTCGGAGGTTGAAGCCAGCACTCTACCCCTCATACAAAAGGATCTAGAAGATGGTTTTCTACAGTCGCCTTGATTTTCATTTTAGAATCGGCTGACATTTTGTGTGCTTGAAAAAAAAATGGAGTTTTCTTTTTTTCAGTTAAGGATGCAGAGACAAACAGTCTGGATCCCCCCTTGATGGTGGAAACTGAAATAGCAAAAGCACCACAGTGGGAGACCATAGAGGGCTCGCTTACAAGCAGCATCTTGGCTCTTGCTCTGTGGGTCTTTTCAGGGCAAATGTGTTTATGGACACACTCGTTTGCTCCTGGGTTTGTTATAGCAGACTTTTAGCCCAGCATTTTCTCTAAGTCAGTGGTCACTGCATATCACAGCGTGTCTAGCAATTACTTAATCGTATGATTTGGGTGTGTCGAACAGTTTCACCAACTGAGCAGTCTGTCCAGCCGGCATCATGCAGGACTTTAGAGGCTTCCAGTTAGTCGGTCCTGATGCTGCTCTCCTGTAGTAGACCAGGCCTGTCCTCATCTCTGGAACACACCAGGGTGTCCTGGAGGCCTGAGTCCTCCTCGGTGTCCTGTAGCCGCATTGCACAGCAGCTGTTTCCCTTTTAAGGCTCAGTGCACTTGACAAATTCCAGACACCCCACGGCTGCTCCAGTTGCTAGACCACTGGTGACTTCAGGCCTCACTTGGTTCGGGCCTCAAGGGAGCTGAGCTAAAGTTGACATGACTTACTGTTCTAGCGGCAAGCTCCAAACAGACGAAACTTTTAAGTACCAACTGTGCTCGCTTCAAAAGAAGTGACGTCAGAGGGGCCTCTTGCAGGCAGCACTTTAGCTTCGTCTTGGGGACGGTGGGGACCCTGTGCTGCTAAAGAATTATGCTCCAGGAGCCTTAGATGTTATGTGACAAGCCTATACCACAGAAGGGAGTATGTGGATGGAGATAGAAGCAAAGGGCGTTGAGTCTGAAAATGTGGACAATGTGTATGCGGCCATAATTAAATCATGCCCTCAAAGGTTTAGGGTTTGGTTTGGGGGTGTTCCCCTCCTTGGATAGTTTATTGAGGGCACTGCAGGGGAGCTAAAGACTGAGCTGAGACTGCAATGCCTCTGACCTCTTTGATTGTTTAGATTTCATGGTGCAAACCCCTAGCTTTGAAGATTCTTACTGCTAGTAATACACACACACACACACACACACACACACACACACACACACACACGACATATATTTTAAACCAGATACATCCTAGCTATGTGTTAAAGTTCTACCATATATTTACTGATTGGTTTTCTCGAAATAACATATATTAAACATCTTTACAGATTATGTTACTATAAGAACAACAGCTATCTCACATAATAGCTTCAGAGGCTTAATGGCATGAGTTACCCACAGAATGTAGCTGGTAAAGTAAGGTAAATCTGACAGAGTCTATTCATGTCATATTTTATGTTATATTAATTTTAATCTTCTTAGCCATTTTAGTTGTGCAGTTCAGTGGGGTTACACGCACTATGTAACATCACTGTCATATATTGACTCTGTCTGTATGGATTTATTGGATCCAGAGGTCCCAGAGGAGCAGAATCACACAGTGTCCCCCTTTGCGCCTGGCTTATTCCAGGGAGCATGGTATGTTCTAGGTTCATCTAGAACATATCAGAACTTCATTTCTCCTGGGCTAAGTAACCTCCCTCTTACACATAAATCCTATCCTCGAGAAGTCTTTTGTTCATGGACATCTGGGTCTTCCCTCTGGGCTTTGTAAACAGTGCTGCTGTGACCCTTGGTGTACACTTTCTGTTTTCACGTGGACTGGTTTCTGAAAGTCGCTCTCTTCTTCTCTTGTGACGGTGGTATAGTCTGGCCTTTTGACTGGTTTCCAATGGGAAGCCACTTCTGAAGTTCTAGGCTGACTAGGTAGGGAGGTCCCTACATCTTCAGACCTTATCATGAACCATCTCAACACGACCGACCGTTCTCCGAACCTAGAAAGGAGGAAGAAAATGTAAGATGAACTGTCTGTGGGTCAGGTTGAGAGATTTGTGAGACAGCTGTACCTTTGTGCTGTTCCACAGATGAATGAGGGAAAGAGTCCAGGCCCCTGACAGTTACAAATCTTAGCGCCTCAGCCACTTGGGATGTCCAGTCCTACACATGGTTCTCTCAACCAAATGGCCCCATGGCCCCGGGGCACATGCAAAATGGTTTCAGAAGGTTCTGGGTAGAACTGAGTTCTTGTTGAACCAGGCTGTTTCCATCTGCGTCCGGCCCTTGCGTGAGCCTAGCTGATGTCAAGTGGGGAGCACTGTGGAAGACAATTAATTCAGTGAGTTTTTTTTTTCCTCTTAATTTCTGTATTTGAAAAAACAGGGAACAAAGGGTGCCTGCTATATTTAGCTTGATTCGATCTCTGCTGGGACCTGATTAGCCTTTATGTTTTTGTTTCTCCTGAGGAAAACATTCTGTTTTGCTCACCAGATTGAATAAAAGTGGGTCTCTGCTCAGTTTCTTCAAATATGAATACATTAATAACAACTGGGCTTATATAATAAAAAAAGAACTGTGACCTTCCAAATGATCGGAGCTGTCTGCTGCCCGTCAAGGCTACCCCTTTCAGAGAAGTGCTAATTCACGTTAAGTCCGCCTGAGAGATTTGTTTAATGAGCAGATTAAATGGATGATTATCCTGTCTTAATTTTTTTTTTTTTAAGGAAGGGCTTCTTGTGATGGCCCTCTGTTATTTGGCACAGGAACACAGAGGGGCCTTTTAAAATTACCCCTGCAGGGTCACTGGGACCCAAGCTGTTTGCTTCATTAAACTGGAGTCTCTTCTTCAGAGCTGCCCCTCCCATCACCCTGACACAATTGTATCTAAATTAGCATCTGACCGGCCCCCCTTTCTCTCCTCTTTTCAAGCCCCTGCTGACAGGGATTGGCAAAAGATGTTAATTGGTTGGGCCTGGCTCAGAACAATAGACTTGCCAAACTGACAAAAGGACTAATGTTTCTTTCAATGCTCATCCAGATTCACATAAGTACCTCTTTTAATTACCAGGAATTATTGTAATGCCTGGTCAATGGAATAATTGACCCTCAACAGCACTCATTCCCTAATAAATAATGGTACAGGCCTAGTCAGCGGAGCAGGTAAGAGAGTGATTTGCTCAGACTAAAGAGCGATTTTCTCAGCCAGGGCTCTGTGATGTCCCAAGGCTGCTCAGTGGGAGTCCAACGGAGGGGACAATTTGTGCTGGACTGGGAGACTTCAGAATGGAAAGAAGCTGCCAGTAAGAGTTTTGAAGGCCTGAGCAGTGTGAGAGGCTCCTGTGGTCAGCAATGGGGCCGGCCCGAGGGCTGGGATGGATGGGAGCCTGTGTTCGCCTCCACCTGAGCCAAGGCAGCCCCCTCCCAGCTGCACCTGGACTCCCTGGTCTCAGAACCGCTTGCTCTGTTTCAGACGTCAGGTCAAATGGCCGCAAACCTTGCCATCACTTGTAAATGACTGGGCCCACAGTATTTTTGGTTCTGGTTTTTAACCGTGGCTTTTAAAGAATTTGTTCTAAAAAATAATTGGGGAGGTGTTGGTGTGAAGCTTGCTGTTCTTGACTGTTATACAGGAGAATTGGGTTCATCGCCTGGTGATTTTCTTTTAAAAAGCAGAGACAAGGGAAATTGTGCATTATTGAGGGGGAGTATAGGTTATTTAAAAATAACTCTCATTCTGTACATTTGAAGTTTACAAGATGATATCCATATACACGGTGACACGGTAAAAGGCTAGTGAAGTCACCGTGAGCCACCTGCCATCCCCTACTTTTTGTTTTGTAATAAGAGCAGGTAAAAACTACTTAGCTAACAGCGATCCCTAGCTCAAATTTAGATGTTCGTCTTCCTGTAGTACATTAAACCGTCAAGAGAGTAGACTGAAGGAAAACATAACAAAGCAGACTACCTTTTCTTTTTTTAAAACATGTAACTGGCTGGGACTTTGTAGACCAGACTGGCCTTGCTTCTGCCTCCTGAGTGCTGGGATTAAGGGCATGTGCCACCACACCTAGCTTGGATTAACTTAAAAAAAAAAAATCCAGTTGGCAGAGAAAGCCTGGAACCCTTTCCCCTTACGGAGCCTCCTCAGGCCGCTTTCCAAAGCACTGGAAGCCTTCTTCACAGGGAGTTCATCTATAAACCAGATGCAGCAAAGCAAGCGGTGGTTTGGGGGATGTGCCTTCATGTTCCTAGCCCACTTCTATTCCCAAGACCCTGTGGACAATCTCACTCTCTCTGAAGACCCATTACCTCGGGACATATACTCAGGGTTTCTTAGATCCTGACTAAGACATGTCATTCCCTCTTCCCCTCCTCCACCTGGCCCTCCCATCTCTGGAAGCCAGGACTACAGCTTGCCTGTCCTGTTGTTTTTCTTCCAAAAGCTCATCATCAGTTGGTCCTTGAGCTTCCTTCTGAGTCTATTTTTAAACTTTAATTAATGAGACTAAAATCCCACAAAAGGGTACCTGGAATTTCTTAGTAACCAGACGCTAGGAGTTTTGTACAATGTATCTTTTCTTCGGTCCTAAGACTGGAAGCTAGGGCTTTACACTTGCTCGTGCAAGGCAAGCATTCTGCCACTGAGCTGTGCCTCCAGTCTGCATATCGTCTATTTTTATCCTGTCACCTAAACGTTTCCCCCTTGTGAGACCAGGCAACATTTGGGTGTGTGTGTGTGTGTGTGTGTGTGTGTGTGTGTGTGTGTGTGTGTGTGTGTTATTTCACTTAGCATAATATCCTCCACCATCCACACTCTGGCAATTGGCTAGATCTCCTTTAATTTTTTTTTTATTTTATGTACATAACTGTCTGCCTACACATCTGTAAGTATATCACTGTGCTCAGTGCCAGTGCAGATCAGAAGAAGGGATCAGATCTCCTGGAACTGTAGTTACAAACTGTCGTGAGCCACCATGTGGGTGCTGGCTACGGAGCATGCCTTGGAACTAGTGCTCTGAACCGTCGAGCTCTCTCTCCAACCCGGGGATCTCCTTCTGAAAAGGCTGAATGGGGTGTGTGCGTGTGTGTGCGTGTGTGTGCATGTGTGTGCGTGTGTGTGTGTGTGTGTGTGTGTGTCACTTACACTTGGGCTGATTCAACTTCTTGGCTGTATAAATGGTGCTGCAGGTAACATCAGGTACACCTGGCTCTGTGACGCCCTGCTTTCCTCTCCTTCGGGTGCACATTCAGGAGGATCAGTGGGTCGATGCTTAATTTTCCTAAGAACCTCCATACTGTTTTCCATTTCCAAAATAGTTTTAAATAGAACCGATATATGATTCAGAAATCTCACTTCTGGGTATTGATTTAAAAAAAAAAAAAGCCATGTGTTGAGAGACATCTACACACTCGAAGTTGTTTTCAGTATTATTCCTAAGAGGCAAGTCACGGAATCAACCTGTCAGTCAGTGGATGAATGAACGAAGACAATGGGTACAGCACACACACACACACACACACACACACACACACACACACACACACACACACTAACTACACAACCTGAAAAGCATATATGAAATGTGTCTAATACAGGAGGGAAACCTCATGCGTTCTCTGTGGAATCTAAGGCAGTCCAAGCCACAGAAGCACAGCCAGGGGTGGGGGAGGGTGTATGGCAGACAGGAGGTGAGGGGCAGGGAGAGAATCATCAAACTCAGAGACAGAAGGCTGTGCCCTTATTCTTTTTCATAGGGAGCACGCAGTGTGATGGGGTCAATTTAGTTAGCTGTAATGAGCTGCACTGTCAGAATTCCCAAGATCAGACATTTAAAATGTTCTCACTACAAAAACTGGTAACTATTTGAGGTGATGGATTTATTAGTCTTACTTCATAATTTACTATTGCATTATAAATCATACCCATAAATATGTGCCAATGTAATTTGCTAATTTACAATGAAAAATTGAGATTCAGCCAGGCATAATGGCACATGCTCCAACCCTTCCATTTGAGAGGCTGAAGCAGGAGGATTGTGAGTTTCAGGCCAGCCTGTGCTCTACTTGTGAGTTCAAAGCAGATGTGAGCTACTAGTGAGATGCTGACTCAAAACTAAATACATGACAAGCGGTCAAGCGCCAGGGCTACAGCTCAGTAGTAGTGTATGTGCCTGATATGTGTAAGACCATTCTGATCCTCGCACTGTAAAACAAAAACAAAAAGTGCACATGCTCGCGCACATGCACACACACACACGCACACGCACACACACACATGCACACGCACACACACACATGCACACGCACGCACACACACACACAGACACGCACACATTCTTTGACTATGCACATATGTTATGGATTACATAATAAAATCTTACTTCGAGATTTAGATACAGATCCTGTGATCTAAAATTTTGGAGAGTCCTATCAGAGTCACCACAAGATACTGGGGAAATTAGGGTCCCCTTAGAGCTTTTAGTCTCATAAATAAAGAAATTTAAGAATTAGCTCAAAAGGAACTTTGAGAAGAATTTTGATAGAAATTGAAAGAGAAATCCCGGAGGTGATCAGTTGAACATCCCAGCAGCTGACGGAAGAAGGAAGCTGGAAGAAGCCGGTGGGCTGCTGTGAGCAGGCACGGGGTAGAAGGCGCACACACAGCTTCAGAGAAAGAGGCATCCCCACCCCACCCCACCCCCAGTACCAAACAAAGCACACTGAGGGCTCAGAACGGCTAGCTCTTAAGAAAACCTCAGAGCAGCTACACAGAGGGCAGGGATTCTGGAAAGGAAGTGTGCAGCATCTCATTAAAGGGATAATTATCCCCCATCTCTGTAGCCTGATGGCCTTCATTTTAACCAGGTGATTGACCTGCCCAACTGGAATGTTCTGTCTCCACCCAGGCCAGACACTCCATTCTCTTGATCTGATGGAACTAGTTTGCCCTTAATGTGCCTTCACTGCCAGGCATATTCCTCACTGTAGCAATTCTAATGAAATTTGATTTAAATCTAATGTATTTAAATTTGTATTTAAATCTGTCCCCGGCCTCTTCCCCATTACTAATAGGGACCCTGCACTCCGCAGTGTGAAAACTTCATGCAGAACACTTATTCAGTGGTTATAAAAACCCATTTTATCTGGGAGCCCATTAAACCCCCTGAGGGGCTGATGGTGGCCTTTTAGTCAGGCAGAAACTGAGTCTCCTTCCCAGCTTAGCTACCTGTGTGGATCCTGGGCAAATCATTGGATGCCTACAAAATTTAAGTTGTGCTTTGCAAAAGGGATCGAAGAGCTTGCTATGTTAGATGTTGCTGCCTGGGGTCCATGCCGTGGGAGCTTGCCCTCCACCGTGGCATTATTAGAGGCAGCAAACCTTTAAGAGGTAGAGCTAACGGGAGGAGTTATGCCCTTGACGGCATTGAAGGGATTTCTCTTGGGTCCCTAGGTTACCTCTCTGGAGAAGGCTGTTGTAAAAGCCAAAGGCAGGCCCTTCCCAGCTTCTCCCTGCTTCCTGTGCCGAGATCCTCGCTCCTTGCTACCCTTGCCAGAGCCTGTGCTGGGCTCTGTGTACTTCCACCTCCCCAGATTAGGAGCTAAGTAGACTTTACCTTTAATAAAGTAGCTACTTCAGGCATTTCATTTTTGTGGAGAAAAGTAAATAACGGTGTTAAAATGGTAGCTTTATCAAGTCATTGAAGAGATAAAGCAGCTAATCTAATACTTTATCCAATGTATGAGGGATATGGTTTCTGTGATAACCCAGTTCTCCCTCCCCTGTAATCATCACCCTAATATCACATAGACTGGAGATCATAGACAGAATTCATCATTTGTTTCACTCTAGTGTCTTCACTCCCTAGATAGCTCACTGGTCAGTCATACAAAAAAATCAAGGGAAGGTATTCACATACTTTTTAAATGGCGAGCAACAAAATATTATACTTACTCGCTTTTAAAACGAAAGGTAGGGGGAGAGTTAGTAATCCAGTATAGCAAAATTCACATGTACCACTCTGATCTCTCTTGTAAGGACATTTTCAGAATTTGTTGACTTCTAAGCAGACTTCTATCAAGAAAAGAAGTTACAGTCAAAATAGTGACTGTTAGCTCTCAAGCTAGATACTTGTTTCTCATGAAGAAAAGGCTGCACTCTATAAACTAGGACACAAGGCTACATGCCAATTCTTGCCCTTGAAGTAAAATCTTGTGCGGCTCAGGATGTCCCTGGGGAGACTTTGTGTGTTTATTTGGGTGCCTCCAATGAGTAACTCCATCCTCTAAGAGCTGTGTTCACTTAGGCTAGGTTAATGTGAAGAACGAAATGAGTCAGCGTAACAGAGAAGTTCCTATCTTCCTGGGCATCTCTGGTTCTTAATAGAGTGGAAGCCATTTGTTGATGGCCCAGGCTGACCCACCAAGCCTGATCTTGGGTCCAGCTGCAGTAAGAAGGAATTCTGAGTCCATGGGTAATTCAGCTCATCACTCTAGGATACACCCCACTGTGTATCCAGAGACCAGAGAGTCTGACAGATTCCACAACTTCTCACCAGAGGATAGCAAAGTCCTCTCTTGCTGCTGTGCCATGGACAGTCAGAGCTATCCTTATCCTCTGTTGCTCAAAAGTCCCCCCTGGACATTCTAACTGCTTCTTGATGACTTTCCTTCTCTCTCTCCAGCCAACTCTTCTGCCGTTCACGTATGTTACATTGTGGAATTCAGGCTCCATGGGTTCCTTACCCTTTCCTTATGCCATCAAGTCCATTCCTGGGCCTTCTCTCTCTCTCTCTCTCTCTCTCTCTCTCTCTCTCTCTCTCTCTCTCTCTCTGTGTGTGTGTGTGTGTGTGTGTATCCCTCCTTCCCTTCCTCCCCCTCCCCCAATGTGTGTGTCCATATAGTAAGTAAAGATATCTAGTCCAGGCTTCTCTTGAGGACCATACTTGTATCTCTAGGACTTCTCAGATTTTCCATCTATGTGTTCATATTATGACCTCGTGTTCAACACTTACCCTATAATACTTTGAATTAGAATGCTCCCACTGCTGGAGGAACATTGGCCATCTAGATGAGTCAGAATTAAACCAAGGACCAAAGGGAAGGCTACTTAGTTGTAAAATATTGTATTTTAATTCAATTGAATTAGTTGCTGAGATGACAGAAGAGGCTGAGAGATAACCTAGAGGTGAAAAACAGACTACCACCATCCCAGGCTGGAAAGACAAGGGCAGGAGGCACCATTATCGGAAGCCTAGGGCTCACCTTGGTGGGTCTGAGCGATCTCTGGATGGGCTGGTCTGAGCGATCTCTGGATGGGCTGGCGGGGAGGGACGTGAGCCTCGGCCTCCTCCCTTTGTCTGATCTCTCACCACAGCTTCCCACTGGCAGAACCCAGTTGGAAGTCACCAGAAAGAGCAACCTGCTTGAGTTGACCCCCGAAGGTCCCGAAGGTCCCGTGGGGAAAAGATGCTAGTGCAGTTCCTTAATGTGTTCTGAGCTGCTGAAAACAAGATCCTTCCTTAGCGGGTTTTGCAACCACAGTGCTTAGCACCATGTTGAGTTTAACATTTAGTTATTGAAATGAACATGAATGTTTCCTTCCAAGGTGGAAATCATATCATTCTCAGCCATGCACGGCTCCATTTATCATAACGTTAAAAGAAAAACACGAAACACTTCCCTGCATTTTTTGTGTGTAAAAACCATAGCCCTTGTGTAATTATTTACTTAAACTCATGCTTGAGTTACATCTCAGCCCTTCCCTCTCTTCCCATTAAGCCAGCGCTATTTATCAGCTCTGCCTTGGATTTGAAAACATTTCTGCCAACTGCGCATCAGATTAAATACAGGAGAGGAACTGCGGACTTCGCGCTAACAAACACTAACAGTGCAAGAGGGGACAGAGGGACGATAGTGTGGCACACTCATCTTCAAAGTGCCTCTGACTCAACCCTCCCTCCCCGGCCTGGGTCTGTCTAGGCTCCTCTGCGCCCTTCAGACCAAACCCTCAGGAGTGTAGCTACCCTCACGGGGCGGAACACGGCTGGTCCAGCTAACAGAGAAGGCTGCCTACTGTCCCGGACCCCCAGCCTTCTCTTCTGAGGGGTCTTGCTTTCCCTGAGAGGGGAAATGTTCAGGGAGAAAGGCTGTCACCACGCAGGCTCTTGGCCTGTGGCATCTCGCTCCATGTGCTGCATTCCTGGGTATGAATCCACTGTCTGCTTATGGACCCATGTGCCATGGGTCATGCCACAAAATGCCAGAGATCAAACCATTCGTCTCTAAGGTTATACCATAAAGTGTGCAACCAACGCTGGAGGCATCGACCCAACAAGGATAGAGGAGATCTTAGAGAGACCTTTGCTTTCACAGAGGAAATTAAACCTAAGAAAGGTGACGGCGTGCTTTGCAGCCTCCGTAACTTGGCAGTAGCGTGCCTGAGCCACTACCCGGTCTACCCAGTTCTAGAAACGGTTTTAAACTTGCATTGTGGACAGCCTTCCCATATCATCACTATGTTTGTGAATTAGTCTGCGTCGTCTCTTTCTGATCATCCCCTCTTACCTGTAACACTAATATCCTGCATATACGTATGGTGTGTGTGTGTGTGTGTGTGTGTGTGTGTGTGTGTGTGTGTGTGTACCACAGGGCACATGTAGAGATCATAAGACAACCTTGGGTGTCTGTCCCCTCTTCTGCCATGTTTAAAACACGGCCTTTTGTTCACTGCTGGGTGCCCAGGCAGAACAAGATAGTATGGGGTTGTGTGAGCGGAGTACTGGCACAGGTGGACTGCTAATGTGCCCAGCATGCATAATAGTAAGCAACAAGATACACTGTCAGAAACCCGGACATGCATGCCTGACCTTTGACCTCATGGACACTGTGTCTGGTGTGGCAAGCTAGCTGCCATGCAGGCTCTCAAGGATTTTCCTGTTATCTGCATCCCATCTTACTGGAGGAGCACTGGGGTGACAGATGTGTGCGGTTGTGTCTGGCTCGTGGGTCCTTACCCTTGTGTGGCAAGTGCTTTGCCCACTGAGCCATCTCCACCACCCTCTGTACTTCCTGTATTAGATCTAGGACAAAGTCCTAAGTCACATATTGAACACTTAGCGAGTGCAGTGCCTGGGATGCATATTTCTTTCCTTCTTATGTTTTTGTTTTCTTTTGGTTTGGTTTGGTTTTTTGCTTGTTGTTTGTTTGTTTTGTTTTGTCCTGAGCATCTATGTCTTTCCTATCCACTCAGTTGTTCTCACACCGAAGTCCTTTAATCTCACTTCTTCTTCTTAATACAAGAAAAGACTCATGAGGGCTGGACCTAGCCACCTTCCCCTGGAGCAACCTCCCCTGGTAGATAGAGCCCTAGAAACTCTGAACTTGTCTTCTGTTCTTCTCCTGGCCCAGAGTGGTGGAATGGCACATCTGTCCTGGCTGTTGCCATGGAGACCATTAAACATAATCATGCTATCCTGGTTTCCTTTCCTTTCTCTTACTCCCCCTTCCAATAATGACTCTATAGGTCTCAGGCTATACAATTTACTGGTAGAATATGTGCCTAGCACATACATGGCCCTGGTTCAGTGCCCAGTACTAAGAATACCAGAAGATAAACAGCTGAAGAAGAAAGACCTAAGTCTGCAGTGAACCACTTCGACTTAACTTCTGCAGGTCTCGCAGCTGAGTTCCTAGTTGATAACTAGATGACTGAGGACTAGTTGAAGGCAAATAGATCAGCAGCTGTGTTATGTTGGTTTTAACTGCTCGCCCAGTAACCCTGAAGCATCTATTTCTCATGTGCTTTTTGAAGAGGCAGAGAGGTCACAAGGTCACAGAGCTGAGGAGATGCAAAAAGCTGGTTGACTCTAGGGCCTGCTCACTATACCCTGTTACTAGGTAGACTAGACTGTATTGCTCTTGGTGGTGTGGATTACCACTCAGAGTCAGCTGGTAGTGATAGTAATTACAATTCATATAATCACAGTTTCGTAAGCAACCACTAATGCGGACTTAAATAATTTTCTAGAAAATTCTATCGTGAGATTCAAAAAGAACAGAGTTGTCACTGTGCTAATAATACTTCAAGAAAGATATGTTTCTGTTTCCCCATTAAATAAAAAAGTAATTTCTTTACATACTACCTAAAGTAACAGATATAAACACACAAGGGAAAACACTTTTAGTTCTAAACTTTCGTAATACTAGAAAATACATTTTTGTCTTTGAATTTTCAAAGCCCCAAAAGGCCGTTGTCTGCACAGAGAAAAGATGAGAGTAAACAAGAGAATCTTTTCATTTGAAGGGAATGATTATCTGCAGAGGGACATGTGCTTTTAAATCAGTGGGGATGTCTTTTATGAAGTGGAGATTCTGGCCAAACTCATAAATAAACTGGAAGTGTATGCCAGGTTAGCAGCTGGTCAGAAGGCAGGGGCGGCAAAGGGAGCATCCCCAGAGCACCGGCGTAGAAACTGGATATTTCAGGATGATGGAGACAGGAGATGTCCCTAGGGGAACATCAGTTCCTGAAATAGGATAGCAGGGAGGCGGATTTGCAACAGGAAACGAGCAGGCCAAAATGCTATCATCGGAGATTAGACGGCAAATGCTTCTCGCTATTCGAGAGTCTAGTCATGTGGTTGCTCTTCCCTATTTTGTCCTGCCAAGAGCCAGCTCTGTAGCATGTCATGGGAACATGCGTAGAACATGCAAGATGCACAGAACATGCATCAGTGCAAAACGTATTTTCTACACAGGCACCAAAAAGGTCTAGTTGGAATGTAAGGAATAGAAGGTCACATGATCAAGTAGGACAGCACATTGGGGGTTCGTTTGATTGACAGTTGTCTCCCATCCCTCCCAACAGCCCATCCAAAGCTGAACAAAGTCCTTAAATATGGATCACAGCCCAGTGTTTGGGTCTCATAAATGAATATGGGGAATGCGCGCATGTTACATCCTAAGGGCACAGCCTTGGCTGTGAACACAAACAATGTACGTGTGCCATGCACTGTGTGAGCCGTCTCACCAAGCAGTGCCAACAGATGCTGCCTCGAACACCCAGGTTCCAGAATATTCTATTTATGAACTACTGCATACATTCAAGGTTTTCTGCTCTCATAGAAACATAATGGTTTAATTACAAAAACCAAAGCCTTTTACTGTTTTCCTACCATCATTCCTTAGCATCAAAACATCACACTGTGTCTGGCTTATGGTGTGATAGACAAGCAAGCCTGTACAGCACACAAATTCACCATTGTCTTTAGTAAATGGTAAAATTCTACATATAACAAAGAACTTTTAAAATGAATTTTTATGACCCCCTGTTGGTAAATTTTAACTTGCATATTCATCTTATATACCTATATGTTTCTCAGGCATAAAGGTATCCCAAGTTACAGAAGGGCTCCTCTCAGCAAGTGCCTTAGCATTTCATTTAATTTTGTTTGGACCCAACTTGGAACATGATTTTTGTTGCAGAAGACAAGTTACTGTATTATTTCCTGTGACTATTTTGAATTGATGTTCCATTATAATCTTAATAAGGAATTGCTTTTTAATTGTATAAACCTTATTTTTTTAAAACTTGCAAATAAAAACATCAGACACCAAAATTAAGAGGACCCAATTAATGAACTACTGAAGTAAAATTCTACCTTTGCAGACACCCAGGGGAAGGTAAACAGTAGAAAAGGGTCTAAAATAGTGCCCACCCTGACAAGGCTGCTGGTATGCACAGTTGCTGTGGGAGACTTAACATTTAGTGAATCAGAAAGCAGAAGAATCAGGGACTGGAGAGATGGCTCAGTGGTTAAGGGCACTGACTGCTCTTCCAGAGGTCCTGAGTTCAAATCCCAACAACCACATGGTGGCTCACAACCATCTGTAATGGGATCTGATGCTTTCTTCTGTGTGTCTGAAGACAGCTACAGTGTACTCATAATATAGGTAAAATAAATAAATAAAAACTTTTTAAAGAGAAAAGAAAGCAGAAGAGTCTATGATCATAGATAATAAAAATAATTTCAGAACATTAATTAAATCCTGTGTGGAAAGATGAAATGCACATTTAAAGGGTGTGGTATCATTCCATTCTAAAATCATCTGTGTTCCTTTCACTGAAATGCTCAGCTGAGCTTTAGTAAGATGTGGTGTAAGGAGAGTGGCTCCCCTTGGCTTGGGAACCAGTCAAGGTCTCAGCTGAAACACTCAGCAGATGGCAAGCGGCCTGTCCTCCTCTTTGTCCTCAGCTTCACTCTAAACCTGCAGCTGAGGGCACGGAGGTGGGGGCTGGGTGTCTTTCAAGAGTGAATTGTGGGATTAGGAACTGGGATGTTTCAGGACCTCTAATTCTTGCTAGATATAAAATTTACATTTGGTTAATTTTATTATATTTTTTATACATTCATACACACACACAAAATCATCCTTCAGTGTCTGAGGGGCATTTGTTCCAGGAGCCCCTGTGGATACTACAATTCTTGGGTGCATCCAAAGGCAGGTATTGACATGGACATTGTACCCATCTGTTGATACTCCCTAGATGACTTACAGTATCTAATATGGTAAAGACCCTATATATCATTGTTATACCCTATAGATCATCATATGCCATATGAATTATGACAGAAAAAATAGTGTGCATTAGGTACAGAGAAAAACATTTTTAAATAATATTGTTCACATGTACTCAACTGAATCCATGGACATGGAATACATGAACATGGAGGGACAGCTGTAAGTCTGATGTTATTCGTGTGTGTGTGTGTGTGTGAATAACATATACTCTCATATATGTATATATGTATATGAGAGATAGAGAAAAGGGCAGAAATACCTCCATATGTATTCATAAAGGTGGTCACTTCATGAGGCTGTGCCCTTAGGACATCTTGGTCCCCAGACCTTTAATGATGGCCTTTGAGTGAGCCTAAGGGCTCAGGGCTTTGGCTGTGGTGACAGCAATCCGGAAGTGCACTACCACACAGCGTGTTATCAGCGGGGCTCCTTCCGTGCTCCTGCTTACAGCTCACTAGAATAGAGGCTAGGTATAAAGTGTTTTCCGGTTATCGGGTCAATTATCTTGATAATGGTCCTCTCTATTTAAAAGTTTACCTTTTAAGATGTTTTTAGGGACTGGGAATATGGCTCAGTTGGTAAATGTCTGCTGCACAGGCATGAGATTCTGAGTTCAGACGCCAAATACACACAAGTTGGACATAGTGACACAAAACCCCCAAGACTTCTCAGTGTGGATGATACATGTCCTAGGCCAGTCTTGTGTGACAAGAGTTCCCATGTTCCCCTCACACCTCCTCATCTTGCAAGCTCTGTCACTCACAGTAAATGGCTTCACTGTCTACCAGCTTACAGAGCCAAGAAGAAAGCCAATAACCAGCCACCAGTCAGCTAGCTCTCCCCTAAGCCTAGCATGATCTCTCCAGCGATGCTCTAAGTCTTTCATTGCGTCTAGCAAGTTTGCTCAGCACTCTTGAGCTCCCAGATCCCTCAGGAGGTAGAGACAAAAAAAAGTCCAAAGTTTAAGGTTATCCCCAGCTACAAAATGAGTTTAGAGCCGGCCTGAGATACATGAGGCTCAGTCTCAAAATAAATAAGTGACTGAAATAAAACGAAAGATTAGTTGCATGAGTGTTGTTCGACCCCCAAAGGTGGTCATGACCCACAGGTTGAGAACCGCTGGACTAGGCCAAAAGTGTGGCTTAGTGTTAGAACACATGCCTACCTTGTAGGAGGTTCTGGGTTCAATTCCCGGCCTCACTAGTAAGAATATGAGTTTTTATTCTAAAGTAACATTCAGAAATTGAATAATCTTAGCCCCATTGGAGTCTCAAACTGGCATGTGGGATGTCTTCAGAGGAACAGGTGTGGCCTGTCTTGTGGCACCTTTGTCCCAGGAGGGCCTCATGTCTGATGACAAGATGAGGAGATCTTTACATCCTGGAGTTTCAGTGAGCCACAGACAGAAGGAACTATGTTGACAATGATCACTTCATGGAATTACAACTATTCACAAAAATGACAGAAAGGGACATCTGTTTCCAGTCAGTGGGCAGGGCAGTTGGCTTCCTGTAGCAGCTGCCTGCTCCTTGCATGGAAGGCCACCAAGTGCTCAGGGTTATAAATAGGCGGTTATTAGAGCTCCTTCAGAAAGCATTAAGGGGAAGGGTTGGCAACTTTCTGTTCCTTTTTTTGGCTCACTCTTGGAATTAGAAGGCCACAGCTAACGCGCCTGCATGTGTCCACATACCTCACACAAGGATCTTGAGGGTGCGGGTCTCAAAGGGAACCTTGGTGGGCCACACACACATTTGTTACTCTTCTATTCGTATCTAGGGACACTGAGAGTCAGCCTTTCCCCAACTGTATGGGCACTTATTTGAGCCCTGAAGCCCTTGACATGAACGGTGCCCAGAGCCTTGACTGTGAGGACACCCTGGGAGGTGTTTCTCTGATGCTGATCAGGCTCTGATTCTGGGCTGTGCGGATCCAGATTCTGAGGTGGATCCTCCCTGCTGTCGTCTCGGAGTGAGATGACGAGAGAAGAACCATGAGACGATACAGAGGCAGACAGGGCCATACTCACTTCAGAAAGCAAAAAGAATGACCCAGAAACTGCATCTGCCTGGGACTCTGGTGAAAAGTGGCACCCGGCCCCGCTCACACTGGGGAGGGTTTGGTGATTGTCCAGTTCAGCTGAACCCTGACAGTAAAGTTTTCCCATAAAGCAGATCCACCACCAGAGCCCTGCCAAGAGCCGCTGCGATGTGCGTGCCAGCTTGTGGAGTCTTTCTAAAATAGTCCTTTATTAAAGTCTTGTATTTCACTTTCGGTGGACATTTATTGTTTTCCTACTGCAAGCCAGCACTCCACCCGTACAGGCACTGAGGGTGAGCTGGTCTTTGGGCAAAGGGTCAGCCCGGGAGTTTAAAGCATGAGCTGTACAGCTCACACAATCATTTTCTACCTCTTAGCTTCTTGTGAGTGCTATCCAACTAGCACTTCTTTTCACAGACTACAGACTAAAATCTCAGTAGTCAAATCTAGAGTCCATCAGACTATCCGTTCCTATCATAGCCTAGGCTAACTCAACTTTAAGCCTATCAAAACACAGGCATGGAAGTCCTGTGTGGGCATCTTGTTAAAGAAGCTGCCTTTCCCAAGCTCTCGGGACACTTAATGATGGGCTCTGATCTTCAATCTTCATCTTTCCGGTGACATAAGATTGAATGATTTAAATATTTTCTTCCCTTCTTTACCTAGCACTGTGGTTCTCAACCTGTGGATCATGACCTCCTTAGCAAGGGTCGCATATCAGATATTCTGCATATAGTTACTTTGCTGCAATTCATAATAGTAGCAACATTAGGATTGTGAAGTAGCAATGGAATAATGTTATGGCTGGGGGTCATCACAACATGAGAAACTGTCTTAATGAGTCATAGCATTAGGAAGGTTGAGAACCACAGGTCTAACATCCTCTGTAAGGTTGTTCTCTGCCTCCATAAGACATTACCAGAGAGTTCTAGGATACTCAACGTCTGGCCTTTTAAATGGCGGACCTTTCTATTACTGGAGAATAATTCTCTTCCAAGTAGCTGGCACAGATGAAGGAAACAAACGCAAGCCAGCCAGCTACCTCTCCACCTACTTCCTTCTGTCTTTGTACAAACAAGATGGGCTCACAATGTCCTACAAAGTCTGTCCCATAAAACAACCCGTATTTCCAGCAGGGTTTTGCTGGGCCTTTTCCATTCAAAACAACGCAACTTAGGGCTTGATAAAAAGCAATTAAATTATAGAGAATGCACTCGAATAAATATCTGGATTCGTTTCCCAGGCTGATAGAAAGTACCACAGACAGGGTGGCTTTAACAACAGAAGTGAGTGTCTCCCGCTCTGGAGGCTACAAGTCTGAGAACACAGACCTGGCAGAGCCAGTTCCCTCTACAGGCTAGGAGAGCCGATGTGTACCAGACTCCTCTCTCTGGTAGTTTGCTGGCCATCTCTGGTATTCTTGGCTTATAGAAGAGTTACTCTGCGTGCCTATCTTTGTCTAAATGCCCCCATTTTTCTAAAGACACCAGTCATTTTGAATCATGGACCACCACGGTAATGACCTCATTCTAACTTAATTAATCAGATATGCAATGGTTTGCCTCTGAAGACAGTCATAGGCAGAATCGCCGAGACACTGGGGTGCCAGCGGTTGAGTTTTTGTTTATTTTGTTGTTGTTGCTTTGAGCTTTTGCTTGGTTGGTTTGGTTTTGTCACCACCCCCTTTAAGAAGTTCTTTGTTTGCTCTGATGCTGGTGGTCAAGCCCAGGGCTTGCCACATGCCAGATAAGCACCCTCCCGTCAAGCTGACTCCCAGCCCAACATTTGCACTGTAAGAGGCACAACCCTCCTGTCATGAGACCTTGACTGACTTCTCACACGTGTTTGGGGCTCCCACGGCATGCAGTCCTCTCTAACACCTTGGGGTTCCCACAGTATGTAGTCCTTTCTGAACACTGACTAGAAAAGAGACTGCACACTTCCTCCTCTGCATCCCTCCTTCCCTCCCTCTAAGGGATGCTGAGCTCCTGTCTCTCGGATTTCTCCGTTGCTTTGGCAGAGACACAAGGACTTTGAGATGCTATTCTCAGCTACTAATAGGTAAGGAAACGAATCATGGGGTGGGTTTCTCTTCTGTAAGGCATTGGCTGAGCTAGACTTGGGATATAACACTGACATGTTTGGCCGCCACCTCAAAGTGCTAGCGAACGGAATGGACCCAGAGTCCAGTCTATTCTGCGCAATGATAGAAGTATGGACAAAGAGATTAAAGATATAAAGCCTGGATTTCCATGCAATATAAATGCTTCAGAGCCTGTCCTACAACAAACAAACAAACACAAACAAACAAACAAAAAATTGGCATAGTGGTTCACCTCACCACTGGAGAGGAGGGCTCAAAACACAGTAAGTGGCAACTAAGGAAAAGTTGACCTGTGGTCTCCATATGGGCGCATGCACACACACACACATGCACACAGAGAGAGAGAGAGACAGAGAGAGAGAGAGAGAGACAGAGACAGAGACAGAGACAGAGACAGACCAAGACAGACAGAGACAGAGAGAAACAGAGAAACAGAAAGACACAGAAAGATAGAGAGAAAGAAACAGAGAGACAGAGACAGACAGAGATAGAGAAAGACAGAGAGACAGAGACAGACAGAGATAGAGAGAGAAAGACAGAGAGACAGAGACAGACAGAGACAGGGAGACAGAGAGAGAAACAGAGAGGTATTGAATCTTTGAGGAAAGCAAGAGCCTCTGAAGGGCAGACCTGCCCCTCAGTGGGAAAGCAGCAAACTTCCAGACCTGGAGAGATGAGATGGATGTAGGAACTGTCCTGGACCAAGAGTGCTTAGCAGACACAGGAGAGAAAGGCATGGGCGCAGGAGACCAGGCTGGATGTCAGCTGTGAGCTAGGTGAAGACTATCCTGTAGATTAGGATTGAAAGGTAGAAGTATTAGTAGATGTGTTTACAAGTGTAAAGCTTGGACTTGTAAAACTGAGTTGAAGGCTTCAGACTGAAGTCCTCAATTGGAACGGTTGGTTTGGGAAGGTTTCAAATGTAAGTCATTTATCTTAAATGTCATCTGAGTGTGTCATTTTGGTGTTGAAAGAATGAGATGATCCAGGATCCCCATCCAGGATATGAAGACCCTCAGGATTCAGTTATTCTTAGGCCCCTCTGTGTACCTGCATGTTAGTTTCTTGAACACCCCAGGCTTGCTCCAGCGCTGGGCCTTTGCCCATGCATAGAGCAAGGTTTGTTGTTCTTTAACATGCTGCCACCTTCCTGTCACCACATCAAGACCTACTTACCCTTTAGGCTCTCCAGATTGTTCCCCGCCTCTCCCAACTACCCCAGGTACCCACCTTGTGTTTTTCCTGGAATTTGGGTTTCACTAATGTCTTTGCTTTCCAGTAGACATGACCCTCTGGAGGCAGGAACTGTGTCTCCCGTCTAGACCAGCTTGTCTCCTGACTGCAGTTCTGCGTCTGGCATGCAGCAGGTGGCCAGTTACTGTTTTGCTAAATGAATGGATGAGAAATGTACGAGTGGGGTCCTGTCCCAGAAATAGTTTGGGAGAGAAATGAATAATTGTGACCAGTTGCAAACAAGTCACATTGTAATGACCTCGTTTTAATTTAATTATTCAGATATGCGATAGTTTAACTCCAAAGAAAGCCATAAGCAGGATCACCGCCATGACACAATGAATATAGTTTGTACATAATTGGTGCTCAGAAATGTTTGAAGAACGGAGCTGTGGGAACGGCTGGACAGTTCATGTTGCTCAGTCAGTTGATGCCTGAGAGCGTGGGAGGCCCAAGCAACAGCTGACAAAGTCCTTTCTTCAACCTTCTCTCTCCTTCCTCCCTCTCTTCTCCCATTTCTGCTATCCACCAGCTTATCCCTCCCAGTGGCTCACAGGCACGGTTTGTGCTGATCTGAGCACATCGATAATAGCCCAGTACTGCTGTCTCCACCACTGGAGGCTGGGACTGTCCTATCAGCTCAGCACACTGGGGAACAGCAGGAGAGTGCATTCTTAGCACATGGGAGGCCCATGTTTACATACGCCACAGCACCAAGGGAAAAATTAAAAGTCTGTACTGACCAGGCACCCCTGATCTAAAAATCTAAAACCGTTTATGGAAGTCTTTGTTTTTGGAGCATTTCTGAATTTGAATGTTTAAATTACAGATGTTCTGAAGTCAATTCTAAACTATGAAAAAAAATCTTAAATATTTCTTTCCGGATAAAAGATGATAAATTCTGTATTTTGTCTCTTTCCGCTGATGACCCCCCATCTCAGTAGTGCCTTTTTGTGTTTGGTCTCATCTCAAAAGGTAAAGTTAAGGGTTGAGGCGATGGTTCAGTGGTTCTGTGCAAGTGGGAGCTGAGGACTGACACTCAGATCTCCAGAGCCACAGCCAGGAAGTTTGCCTGTCTGAGAGGTTAGCACTTGGGGTACTGGGACAGAGCATCTGTACAGCAAGCTGGCTATGTGACCAGCTGGATCCGTAAATGAGAACAACTGAAGAAGACACCCCTCCATTGTCAACCTTCGATCTCCACATGTACACTCATAAACACGTGAGAATGCATACACACAGATGGCGCACGCATACACGCACGCACGTGTACACGCACGCACACATGCACCCCAAGAGTGACTTTGGACAATCCTAAATAATTTTCAAATCCAGAGTAGCCTGAACAGCCATCTACATTGGCATTCCATTCCAAACTGTTTATTTATTTATTAGTTTCTTGTCATATTTCCTCCAGTCCTGGGGCCACTGTTGGAGTAGCTGTTGAGTTTGAAAAGGATGTGTGTGGTGGTGGCGAGATTTAAAAGTGTGAATATTCATAAGGTCTTATCTAAGCTGCTCACTGGTTAGTCGGCCTTCACATTATGTTAAAGATATGCAAATCCTCAGAGGTCTGTGGGATATCCAGGCCAAATAACTCTGAACCTTTCAAACAGAAATGGCACTTTGAATTTTCAGTAGATGTGAGCTGGCTCTCCTCAAACAGCTCTGCCTCGGCCCCTCCCTTCCTAGGGCTGTGGTGAGGGAGGAGCCTCAGTCACACTGGTCTGGCTTCATCTCCGAAGCGGGGCTGGCTTTTGCCCGGTGTTTATTCCATCTATCTTCTTTTGCTTCAAACATTTGACACTGACGGAGACAGCTTTGAAAGCGGAACACCCACACTTGATTCGGCTGCATTCGTCCCTCTTATGTTTTGGCTTCAGTTACAGCACTTTTAATATTCATGAGGTTTGAAAAAATAAACATCCCAGACTATTTCCTCTGGATGGAAATGTGATGGTTTCAAGCCCCAGAGCAAACACTGGCTGAGTCCTCCAGCCTATACCGTCCCCAGTGGCTCCATGCTGGTAGGAGGGGTGGCCTCCTTGACACCTTCTGGAAGCTGGTGACTGGAGGCCATGGCTGCTGTAGGGCAGAGAGAGGCCCATAGTGTGCTTCCCATAGTGTTTAAAGCTTCCCTTTGGAGCAGTAGATAAAGGAATCTTTTCAACTGTGTCAGAAGTAGCCCCTTGCCGTCACTGAAGAGCACAGAACCAGCATTAGCTTTTGTTGTCCTGTCCCAGATAGTTTTTTCCTCAGCTCCCTCTTCTCTCTTGCTGTCGGCACTGTACCCCCTCGGAGGCGATATCATTGGTCGTGAACTATTTCAAAGAATATATACATTTTAACATATATTTTTATTACTTAAGTACATTTATGTGTGTATCTGTGTAAGTCTATGCCATATGTGTGCAGGTGACTGGGAAAGTCAGAGGCATCAGATCCCCCTGGAGCTGGAGTTAAGGGCAGCCGTGAGAAGCCTGACATGGCTCTAGGGACTGAACTCAGGTCCTCTGCAAGAGCCTTGCACACATTAACCCCAGAGCCATTTCTCCTGTACCGTGTTGTTCTAAGACCCCTCATTGTGGACTGCTCCTAGGGATTGCCAGTCTCTGTCGCCATTTCTCAAGGTGACAAGCTTACCAGCCCCCTTCCTCTCAGCCTGGTTCTCTTCCCAGGAATGAACTACCTCACCTGGTTGGTAGCCAGCAGCCTCACATACCTGCAGGTTCATCCCTTTCCTTCTCCAGATTCCTCTGTAAGATCCATCTTTCCTTGGGAAATACGTGACTGCCTTACGCCAAGGGCTAGCGGTCTCTTTCCCACTGTACAGTCAGCGCCCACATGGCAGACTCAAATAGATTTGTGTCCTGTAACTACTGAGGTAATCAACTTACAAGAGGAAAGGCTTATTTTGATTGACAGATTTGAAAGTTCCAGTTCATCATCAGTTACCACATTTGTGGGGAGGAGTGCTATGTGGGTACTAGCTCATAATGAAACAGAGTAGCTCTCCTCGTACAGACAAGATAGACCAAGAGGCCAGGATCCCACCATCCTTTTCAAAACCTACCCCCAAAGGCATAAGGGCCTCCACTGGGTTCGGTTTTCCCAAGGTTCCACTCTGTCGCACGCTAGGGACCAAGCCTCTGCTAAGCACTCACCATGGCTATGACTAAACCTCTATCAGATCCACCCCTTTCTACTGAGGCCACTGAAAAGATGATTTCCTCCCCAGCCTGTAAATTGTTGGTCAGCAGTAGAGAAATAGGTTGTAGCTTCTAGCACAAGGATGGGACCGGGTGGGCTGCCTTCTCTCTCTTCTTTGACGTTGAGTGTGGTGTAAACTATTACAGCAAATATCCAAGAGGAAGGAAAGAAAGCCATCTAACATGGTGGTGTGCCAGGACCAAAGGACCTGGGTACTTGGTAGCAGCAGGAAGAAAAGTCAGTCACTTCGTTTGGCTACACTCTTAGCAGAATTCCCATAATATGCAAATATAACCCAACAGATCTTTCTGCCCCAGCTCAGCCCCAGAGTAGATTAAGAATTTTGTCTAATCCAAGATCTCTCTCTCTCTCTCTGTCTCTCTCTCTCTGTCTCTGTCTCTCTCTCTGTCTCTGTCTCTCTCTCTGTCTCTCTCTGTCTCTGTCTCTCTCTCTGTCTCTCTCTGTCTCTGTCTCTCTCTCTGTCTCTGTCTCTCTCTCTCTTCTCTCTCTCTCCCCTTCCCTGTCTCCCACCCTCTCTCTCTCTTTCCCACCATTCTCTCTCTCTCTCTCTCTCTCTCTCTCTCTCTCTCTCCCCCTCCCTCACCCTCTGCCTCCCCTCCCTCACCCTCCCTCTCTCCTTTCCCCCCCCCTTCTCCACCCTGGCTCTTTCTCTGCTCCTCAGCCTTCTCCGACAGGAACTTCCCAGAGCCCTTGGCCCCATCTTCCCTATCTCTGTGCCACGCTGCTCTATTGCTTCCTTATGCTCATTGAGTGACCTAATGTGCTCCTGCCCACCAGTGTCCTCACAGCCTCATGTCCCATGCAGTGGGCTGAATCATCTCCACTCAGCCTCTTCTCTGGCCAATCATGAGCATCCTTTTAACCTTGAGGAAGCATCTCCTGCCTTTGTCTGTCCTGTCTGGCACCACTTGATGTCAGCTCTCCCCTGCTCTGACCCACCTCCAACCCCTAGCCCTGTCCAGTTTTTTCCCCACCTCCTGAGCCATTGCTTCATAGAGTTCTGCCACAGTTTCTCCCCTCAGGGATGTAAGCCTCCATCATAGCCCTTGCTACCTCTCCTGGGCAAGTATAGTAATAACTCAATTGGTTTTCCTGTTTTGGTCTATCATGGTCTACCAACTGCCCTTTCCCTCATGCTGTAAGCTTATTCTAAATCCTGTCCATTCTTCCCCTTAAAAAAAAAAATCTTTCCAGCCTGTCTGTCTATTTGTCTTCATTGACGCCACTCTCTCCTCCCAAAGCCACCATGATGTTACCCCTAACATGGTTTCTCTGTTCCTGGCCTTATTCCTCCTGTTCTGGTTCCACAATGCACCCAGAATATTCCTTTAACAACATGGATCAGATTATACACCTCTCCTTGTTCAAACTGTACACTGATTCCCAATTATGTTTATAACAAAAATCCATTGCATACAAACAGCTGGATCCAGCCCTGTCACCTCAGAGGCTTCGTGGTGAGACGCTGTCTATCCACACTGGTCACCTGGCTCCTCATGTTCCCCGAAGTCAGGACCTTCGCTTGTGGTGCTTTTCTAGGCCCTTCCCCCCATACTTTCACATCATTTCGGGAGTTGCTTCCAAATGCTACTTCCTAAGAGAAGGCCTGAGCATTCCCTTTATTCTTGTTTACAGCACCAAATTATTCTCTGTCATTTTACCATTCAAGACAAGAAGATCAACCTCTTCATCTGCCCCACGCTCCATTTCCCTTATCCCAAATCTTGAAACACCTTGAGATGAGTGGCCTTCTTCACTGTGTAACCAGCTAC
>NC_046165.1:64672745-64722745 GCF_011064425.1 Rattus rattus
CAGCAGAGGAAGCTTCCTCTGATGCCAAACTGAGAATCGGAACAAAGAAGTTGCTGCTCAAGTGCTGACCCTAGTGACCTTTCCAGGTGCTTAAGCCCCAGCAAAGGCGAGCACAGGGAAGGTCTATACATATGAATAGCCTCCCTAGACAAAATCTGGGCCCCCCATTGTCACTAGCACCTCCATTAACTAGTGCTAGCTTCTGTGGACCCTGGGATGCTTGCCTCCATTTAGGCCAGTGCCACATAGAAGAGACAAATCGGCAAGTAAACATGACTTCAAATATCGCGAGGAATAAGGGTCCCCCACTTTGTATTAATGAGCACTAAAGACTCGGAGCTTCAAAGACAACTTGCAGTACTGAATTCCAGCCTGGAAAAAAGGTGGGCATGCCAGCCAAGTGCAGAGAACAGTTTTTAGAATCCGTCAGGTCCCTTCCTTCTTTTGTTCCTTGGCTAAGTGCCTGCCCAGGAGTTACATTGTTACAGGAGATCTGCTACTGCGTCTGTTCTTCCATAAAGACTGCATAGGTTTTGTAACCGTGTGGTTTGCTTGTTGCTTTATTGGGTTGCTGCTGCTGCTGCTGCTGCTGCTGCTGCTGCTGCTGCTGCTGCTGCTGCTGCTGCTGCTGCTGCTATTGTTGCAAGCACATGAACTATGTCCTACACGCAGATTGTTAGGCAAGCATGTCTAGTTTGGATGGAGGTAGCATGTACCAGCAGGGGTCCAGAGTCTCCTGTTCATCTGTAGTTGGGACTTAAGCTGATTTAAGATACTTTATCTTGAAAATAGAACATTTTTATTTCTTACAAGTATTATAAAATCTGATGGTAAAAACAGACTCTGTGAAGCTGTTGTGCCAACCCCAGGGGTGCCGGTGTTTCTTAGCCCTGGCCAGCACAGGAGGATTATTTTGACCTCTCTAAACCAAACTGTCCTCATCCTTGGTAGAGGCCAACTATTTTTATGGGGTCATCTGAGTAAATCACGGGGAAGGGGAGGTGTATGACTAGCATGGTCCTACACACACACACGAGCGCACACACACGCACACACACGCACACACACACACACACACACACACACACACACACACACTGTATGTATGCATGTACATGACATGCATATCTGGTACCCAGGGAGGTCAGGAAAGGCTGTTGGAACTGGCGTTATGGGTGTTGTAAACCACCATGTGAATGCTAGAACTTAAACCTGGATCCTCTGCAAGAGCAAGAAGTGCACTTAAGCCTTGAGTCCTCTCTCCAGTCCCCCAGCACTTTTCCTTTGTACCACAAACGGTAGCTACAGAACTTCACCTTGGAGGAACTCAAGGGAAGAAACGTGGATTCCACCCAAAGCTGTGCAGGCGTGATTGAAGCGAACTCTTGAATAAGGCATTGTCACAAAGATGGAGGGAACATTGTCAACCGAGAGAACAAGAGAGAAAGGCGGTGGGTTGGGGAGGGGATCTTAAGAATTCAAATGACTCATCACAGCTAGAGTCCAGGCTGTGGTGTTTGAGCCCCAGGAGTGGGGCCCTGAATGATTAGGGCTGTACTGTAAACCCCCTAATGACATTCTCAGGTGTTCAGGTTTGCTGTATTTAATAATACACTAGAAACTCAGCTCCTGTTTGTTAGGTACAAAGTACTGTACAGAACTACCTATGTATGCCATTGTCTGCTTAACAGCCAGCATGTCAGGATTCCATAGCTTCGGTGTACCTGTGGGCACGTGGGGATTGAGATGTTTAATCATTGGCCAGTGCCTGTCTGAAGGACATTTTGCCTCATTAATTGTATCATTATCTTGTTGCCTCATATTTTTAAAAAAAATTCATATCCATTGTTATCACATTCATTTCGAACAAAGTAAACAAAACTCTCTACTGAGCTCAACTTTCGAGTGTGTTCTCTTCCCCAGCAGGCTCTTGGCTGAGAGAAGCAGAGAGGGGACTCAGTATTCAACTTCCTAAAACTAAGACTCATTGTTACCTTGAGCCATATATTATTCCCCCAAATAAGTCAATCACCATGTTATAGACTACATGCTCTAAGATATATTTATTTTATGTAGATGAGTACACTGTAGCTGTCTTCAGATACCAGAAGAGGGCATCAGATTCCCTTATAGATGGTTGCTGGGACTCGAACTCAGGACCTTTGGAAGAGCAGCCAATGCTCTTAACCATTGAGTCATCTCCCTAACCCCCTGCCCCTGCCCCTCTTAACTTTTGAATGAATGACTGGCTTGAGTCCCAAGTAAAGTGACATGAAACACTTGGTGGAGGTTAAAGGAATACATCTCATAAAGCGTCCCGTGTCACCAAATAGTGCAAATCAATATCAAATGTACCATCCTCCAAAAGAGTAGAAAAACATGACGCCATTGTTCTAGAAATCTGGAGTGTGTGGTATCACCACAAACCTTGTTCTAGAGCCTGAAATCCTATTAGCTGCAACCCACGAGCTGCTCTGGGTACTTCTGCCCTGGAAGAGTTCTAAGCAGGTGTGCCCTCTATGTTACAATGCTTTAAACCAGAGCTGAGCGTATTCAGCTGAAAATGGGTCCGGCAGATGCCCCGTGAGCTTGCTTGCTTTTCTGACAGTCAGTCCTGGCTGAGGCCCATGTTGGCCAGCACTGAACACAGGACAGATGTTGGGAGTTGTTGGGGAGGCTTTGGGGAGGCTGTAGGCCGTAGCATGTGTGGAAGTAATTCACCGCTGAGATGCACACAGGCCCTGGCGAAGCTTTGGTGAGAATTCTGAGGAAGCAACTCTTGGTAGGATGAGACCATGGACTCAAAACAGGAGCTCCCTGGTGCTCTTCAGCTGATGGACACTAGGAAGGCAGTGTTTTCAAGGCAGACTGAATGGGGGTGGCGGGAGGTTCCCAGTCACACAAATTCTGAATCAGTCCGAATTGACAAGAGGAGCGCCCTATGGTATCCATGGAGATTCTTAGGAAGTGTTCACGCCACCAAGCTTCCGCAGTATGCTATTTCTTCCTTGATGCCTGAGTTTCTTTATCTGGTGGCTCCACTCGTGGCCTTGTCCACTCCAGTAGCAGAAGTTTGCAAAGCTTCGACGTGAAGGTTAGAGAGGGACTGGGCTGCTCTGATCAGTGCTCCACGTGCAGATTAAAGTGTGCTCAGCAGGCAGCTGACCAGAGACTTCTTAGTGCTGACACGTTTCCTTGTGCCCACTCGAGATTTGTTTTTGTTTTGTTTTTCCCTGAGACAGGCCCATGTAGCCTAGGCTACCCTTGAATATTTGGTATTAGCCCAGGCTGCCCTTGAACTGATTATTTTGCCTCTATTTCACAAACACTGTGCACTACCCGACCTGGACCGTTTTCATACTTACTTTTACTTTTTAAGTTGTTAAATGTTTATCCACTTATTTGTGTATTTCTGTGTTGGGGATGGATCCCAGGGCCTTACTTCCATGCTAGGTAAGTGAACTATCACTGTACCCACCCCCAGCAGCCAACTGCAGACTTAGGAACCTAGACTCCATACTTCTCATTGCAACCCAAATACATTTGGTAACTATATTTCAGTATGGCTATAACTTTAAAAACCAGATTATTTGCCAAGTGTTTAAATAAAGATTCTTAGAGAAATAAATTTCAGGAAACATCTTCCGGTTTCTCCCACCAGCAGCTTTCATTGCTGATTTATTTCTCTGAAGTCTTGGTAGGAAGAATAGCAATGAGGTGCGTGTCCGGCAGGGATGCTCCAGTCAGCGTGATGTCAAGGGTATTTTCTACAAGTGTAGTTGATATGTCTTTTTCTAGAGTAAATGTGCAAGGAGATGTTTCTGCTAAGGAGAAATCAAGTTGCCAATAAGGAGAGTAGTATAACTGACAATAGATCATTAAAGTATTTTAAATGAAAAACAGATTAAAGTCAACATAAAATTATATGTTGACTTGATATTGAGTGCCCTTGGGAGTAACGTAAACAAAACCAAGAGAGAAAACAAAATGTACCTTGGCTATGAACATGCCACAACTCTGAATCTCAACCACTTGTTTTCCACTTGCGACACAGTGACATTTCCAAGAGCTGGTCCCTGGCCTTGGGCTTTCCTACAGGCACTGGGTCTCATGTAGCCCAGGGTGGCCACTAACATACTGTATAGTAGAGGATGCCCTTGAACTTCTGATCCTCTGTCTCTCCAGTGCTGGGATTATGAGGAAACCCAGGGCTTTATCTAGCTAAATCTTCAATTTACAATTTTAAATATTAAAATTCACTTAATATAGGATAAACTAAATTAGGGGGCGTGAATTTCAAATACAATAGTAGAGTTTGTATGTTCAACCCACTGGGAACTTTTGTTTTTGTTTTCTGTTTTTAACGGCAACTTCAAGTAAGCCCGTTGGCTCTGATTTTGGAAACTGCAGGAAAATGCTAGTTTTGTTTCTTTTATCATTCTCTGAAAACATTGTTTCCAAAATTAGTAGCGGAATAGGGGACAGTTTTATAAAAAGCCTAAGAAACACTTCAAGGGGAGAGCAAAGACAGGGAAAGGTCTGGAGGATGATGAAGAGCACGTGAAGCCAAGTGTGATTTACATTTTAACTCAGCTTCAAGATGGGGAACGCCGTAAACCGCAGGCTCCCCACAGAAGGGTCACTGCACAGTACTCTGGCTTGATTGTACTTGAGACTTGAAATGAGGGAAGATATATGGAAAAGATAAATTGAAATAGATTGCAGAGGGAAACGTTGCAAATGCGTTTCCATTAGACTGTGATGAGGAAAAGTAGGTCTGTTTCATGTAAATTTTCAAGAGTGACCTGGTGGAGAAAGTCGAAAGTACATTAATTAAATTTACAGAGCCAGAAAAGGTGAAGCCCCAGGAGGTTCGACGTAAAACATACAGATGGGCTGAGAGAGATGAGAGGAAGTGAGCAAACTTTCAGAACACGATATTCTACTTGGAAACAGGCAGGCTAATACGGTGGGGAATACCAGCCTGGAGACAGAGCGCTGCCTCAGAGAGAAAGCCAATAGCATGTTGAGTCTGAAAAACCTGCACAGACCAAAGCCAGGAAATTGTAAAGTTATGGATCCCGCAGTAACCATAAATTAACCCCTTTGCATATGTGTAGTATTTCATATTACCGTCTGGCGTTAACTTTCACACCTAAACATACATGTGTCTATGTTTGGCCGGAGTCGCTGTTGTAATGGCAGCGAAGGTGTGAACAGGAGTGGATTGCCTGTGCTGGGAGCCTCAGGTGGCCTAGCAGCTCTGAGTGTTGCACTAGAACCAGCTGAGGGGCGACCTGAGTCACGGCGCTGGGCGAAGGAGCTAGAAGGAACCCACATTTCCTGATAAGTGCAGAGAAGTCAACACGTGTCAAGTTAGGAGAAAGTATGTCTGTAATTCACCCCAGAGGCCCCACTGGATTTAAATGTATCCCCACTCCTGGATTTCCTTTCCTTTGCAAGCCTCTGGTGGTATGCTCTACCTTAACAACAGGATCTCATCAGCAACCGTGTTTTCTTTTGAAAGCATCCAAACCACTAACCTGATTGTCTCTCGGACTTTCTGTTGTCCTTTGCTACGTACCCCCAATGGACTTTCAGTGGCAAGCATTCCAGCAAGTCTCTCTCCAGACCCATAGAGGTAGGAGCCCAAGCTCACCTCCCGAATCATCATCTGGGCCAGGTCTCTTCCACTTGCTGACCTTCCCTCCACAAGACACTGATTTTCACTCTCCTTTCTCACTTTTGCTGGAGATGTTCCTCTGTGGGCCATTCATCTATTAGCATGTCTGCCTAATCCTCAGACCTCCTCAGTGCCTGTGACATTCCCTCTCCTCAGCTCCCTCCCCATCCCTAGGAAGGCCCCTCCTCCATAGCCCAGTCTCCTCCCTTATCGCAAAGCTGACCCCTAGGCTCCCCTTGCATGAGGCCTGCATTGCCTCAGCCTTTGATTCCTTCTGTCTTCCCCTTTCTCACTCTCCCTCTTTACAGTCCGGGAACAGACTCTAACTGTCTCCTCACCACCACACCCTCATCTCCTTTTCTCTGGCCTTAAAATACTGTTCTCCTGCACTCCCTCCAAAGCACACGTATGGGCTTCAGGCATCCAGTGGGGGTCTTCTGGAATAGGTCCTTCCTTCACACATCGGGCACGTGGGTTCATTTCTCATCCTCACGGTTACCCTAGGTGGTCTCAGCATGTTCATCTTCTCTAAAAATTCCATACCTGCCTTTTCAGTTTCTCTCCAGAAGCAGAACTTCCTGACTTGCCTCTAACCGCCATTTTCTGAGCCTCACCCTCACCCCGTGCCTATCCCATGCTCCTGTGGGGTTCCACACTCTCCCTCTGACACTTCCCTGTTAGCACTAACTCCAGCTCGTGCCCAGCTGCTGACCAGGCCTCCTCTTTGGCGTAGATCCTACCCTTATCCAGATGCCTCTTGTAACTGGTACCCCACAACATTCTCCGTTCAAAGTGAACGCCATCCGAAGTTCTCTTCTACACCCGTGTGACTGTGCCCTAGTAGAACCTCGCTCCCTGACACTGACCAGGTCCCGCTTTATTCCTTGGGTCCCCATGAGTCCTGACAGCAGCCCCTGCTCAGATGGACTTGGCTGTGGCCCTGAGTCACCTCTTAAGCTCAGTAGCTCAAAGTCTTGGGTATGTCTCAGTGGGAAAGCACTTGTGTAGTCTGCACCAAGCCCTGGATTCTACCAGAACCTGGATTCCAACGTTAAGCACCACAACAAAACAGAACAAGACAAACCAACAACAACAACAAAAAAAATCTTTCTGCTGGACCTCAGCACCCTGGGCCGACACTACTGAAGAATGAAATTTACTCGAACTGTGACAAATTACACACAGAAAGGCAAAAGCTACACAGTAGAGTATACTGTATATTCAGACACTAATCATGCACTTATGTAAATCTGTCTGAAGCTGACTAAAATCTTAGCTACATTTGCCCATGGTGCCCCTGCCCCGCCCAACATCTTCATCTGCTCAAAGACAGAAATGGTCTACTTTGTCCACTGTTTACTGTGATTATACATTCTGTATGCACAAACCTGGGGAAATGCAACCTATAGTATTACTTTGCAGAGATTTGAAATTTTACATATATAGAGACTATATTATATAAATACTCTTCTTGGCTCTGTGGTGGTGGGGGATTTGCAAAAAGGGCCAAGTAAAAGCTCCTGTGATACAGCTTGCTCCACTGAGAGGAGTGAGAGCTTGGCCGCCAGGGCATCCGCGGTGGACCTCCATGCCTGTGTGGCTGCTGTAGGCTCTGGAGAGACCCTTAGCAAAATCCCAATGTCTCCACTGTAATTGGGACTGAGCAATCAAGACTGTTGACCCGAGGCACGTTCTTCTTGTCCAATTACCCTCCTTTTATAAAAATGGTATTCCAGTACTTGTGGACACCCTCTGGGGGTGAATTGAAAAGTAAGATGTCATTTTCTTCACAGTCATAAGTTTTAGTAGCAAGCCATGAAAACCAGGCACACTCAGCAGCCCGTCCAGCCAGCAGCCCTGAGCAGGAGCCAGCGGTTCTGCTGCTCAGAGTAAAGACACATGGCTGTCTGTTCAGTGACGACTACTGCCAGAGCGGCCTCCAGAAACAGTCCTGCTCCTACAACCACTGTCTTAAGAGGCTATGTTGCAGGGACGACAGGGAAGCTCAGAAACATGGTTAAAGAATTTATGCACTCCTGTAACGTTGGGCAGAGATTTCTGGAAAGTGGAAGCTAGGTCGTACATGTTTGAAAGTTTGCAGTTCATTAAATCAGAGCTGTGTGGATGCCAGCCGGAGAGAGAGCACACTGGCTCAACGGCGCAGACAGTGCAGCCGCTGTCTGTGAGGATGGGCTCTGAAGTGAGCTGGAGGACCGGCACCAGCTCTAGCACCCCACAGGCCTGCCTTCACATCCTAACTCAGCCCCGTGACCTTGGACAAGCAACTCTGCTAACTGAGCCTCAATTGCTTCTCTCTGAAACGGGAGCAGTTAGTGTCCCCCTTGTGGCATTTCTGGGGGACTTAAAACTAGTACATGTGGGGGAATCCAGGAAAGGTGTCTGATGGGATACTGGAGTCTGAGGCTAAGGCCCACCTCTCAAGTGTACCCAGGCCAGTGATCTCACCGATGGAGACCTAAGAAGGGGGAAGTGAGGGTTGGTATAGACAACATAGAGCATTGTTGATGATGTCCCTGCTGGGAGCTTTTACAAGATGTGCGGGCAAGTCGTGAGCACCCTATAAGGTGGGTCTATGACAGATGACCAATGCACACCAGGGTCTATCAGACGCGTGCTGGGTTGTGGCCTGCGATGAGGCCACGAGGAAGGTATAGGTATCTCTCCAGAGTAACAGGAGGGTGGCACATCACGAGCCTTCAGATACCGCTGTCGGGAGTATCACTGTCACTGTGAAATGCACTTTCATGATAGAAATAAAGGAAGTTGAAGGACAGAATGCAGGCTGGAGAGGTGGCTGGGGATAAAGGCACTTGCCCAAGACTAACAGCCTCATTTTGGTCTTCAGAACACAGGGTCCTAATACCTCTATGTGTGCATTATGACACACACCACGCCCATACACATACATAAATAAGTAAATAAATTAAAAAAAAAAAAAACAGGACATCCTGGTTTAGGTACATAATCTTCCATCCTCGAACAGTAGAGATTTTCCAGTCCTCATCCGTAATCAGTACTCTTCTTCCAGAGAAAACTTTTCACTAAAAAGCAAAGGAGGGAGAAAGGGAGGGAGAGATGGGGGGTTGGAGGAGAGGGAAAGGCAGACAGACAGAGAGACACAGAGAGAGAAATACACAGAAGGAATCCCAAGGGGGCTGCAGGCTGCTGCTAAATTTCAGTTGCAGTTGTCAGGGCTTAAGAAAACACTGGAGAGAATGTCTCATTGAGGGGTCCCTGGATTGTTCTGCTCTGGGCAGGCAGCTGAGGGGTGGATGACAGCCAGCTGGCAGGGGCTCACACACCAGGTACCAGAGCCAGCCACTGAGCTCATTTGCTCCAGAGAAGTCATTTTACAGTCAGAGCTGTCTCAAGATTAGCACGCTGCGGGCGTGCAGGCGCTCGGGAGGGGAGGAATGCTGCAGGATTGGAGGAACAAGAAATAGGTGCTTCTTTTCGAAGGGCTAGCCTCAGGGATTCCTGGGTTCTGGGGAGGTGGAATCCATGTCAGTGAAAACACGGGGAAGTAAAGACTAGGTAGTCACTTTGGCCCTGTAAGGCAGGCACTGTGCTATCTTGGTTTGAGGGAGAGGAGCCATATCACCAAGAAGCTAACTAACCAGGGTCACTGGTGCTTCTGAGGTCAGAGACATGGTTCCCCCCACACACACACACACACACGCTGCTGAACCTGGGGACCTGGTTCCCCACTCCCCACTCAGCTCCCGAGACTCACATTACAAACCCCCACCACTGCCTCACAGCACCTTCCTTTCACTGCTAGCGAGAGCCCAGTGGCCTTGTCTTCAAGGGGGCATCTCCTCTTGAGCATCCTACTCCTAGAGCAGAGCTCTGAGGTATTGGATAAGAGCCAGAGCCAGAGATACCACCACATGGAAAGAAGAACAACCTTGATCCACAGCATCCTCCAAGGGAAGACCCTGGGAGAGATTTTAAGACCCTTCCACATCCACCCGAGTTTGTGTTTCTCCTGGCTCGTTACCACCAGCCTGCAAACCACCTAAGGTTCAAGCTCCTTTCAAATCCTCATACTCATTCCTGGCTTTGAGTCCTACCAGCCTTGAACATGCCACACGGATGGCTACCTCCAATAGTGGAAAACAGCAGCACATGTCTAGGAGGCCAGCCATTGATCTCGTGGCACGGATCCTCAAAGGGGCCAGTTATCTTAAGCCCCCAGCGTTAGGTAAAATGGTGGCTGTGATATGAAATTATCTGTTTCCCAAACCTGTAGTTAAGACCGAATGATAGAGGCTTTTCAGACAGTGGTGTAAAATATCTCATATTAAGGGTTTTTGTGCAAGTGAAACATGCCGTAAATCACGTGTTTTCAACTGCTGTGTCTTTAGTCATTGCAACTGGAGAAGCAGAGGCTGGGGTTGGCCCTTCTCAAAATCTTTTCTGTCAGGCCATGTACCACAACTCATCTTCAGTACCTGAGCCATCAGCACTCCAGGCGGGAGCAGAATCTGTCCCCATCGGAGGTGATCACTTTCTGTCTTCAGCTTGGCTCCTGTCTGTCAGGAAGCCCAGTGTTCCCAGCTCTGAAATCTATGGAATTTCTGTTCTCAGCCCCAGCTGAGGCTCTGGAATAGTTTGCACTTAGCATTTCCTCCTTCCTGTGCTGGAAATCCAGGAGGCGCCGTCTGCCGGGGGCCGGGGTGGGCGGGGGTGGGGGCAGACATTTTCATGAGCAATTCTATCCCATTTTCTTCCCCTTTTCTTGTTAGTAGCTAACATCCTTCATCAAGGGGCAGCGCCTGCGTGTGTGCTTGGCAGTGTCTTCAGAGATAACTGGTGTCTGGCATGGTGCAGCAAGAAGTTTGCCTTAGTTGATTAAAACCAGGCCACTGGTGGACAGCAGCACACACGGGCAGTGCTGATCCTTGGTAGAGAGAGCTCTGAGATCGCTGTTTGTGTCACTGTTCCGGTGCACACTGCTTCCTGTCACCAGTGAGCCACTCACTGGTGACCTATGTTAGGAACTCGATAGCCTGCGCAACTCCCCGGGTCCACCCACCTGAGAATCGCAGTGGCTGAACCCCATTAATCTTCAAACTTGATTCAGGTTAATCTTGACCATCCCTAGGATGTTGAGGGGCTGTGGGTGGGGGAGCTTGTGGTTTTAGTCAGCAATATGAAGAGATCAGGGAGGTCTGATAGCTGGATGGATGCCACGGCGCAAAATCACATTTACCGCCTCACTTAAACCTCAGGCAAGCTCCGCTCTGGTAGGATTGACATTGTCTTCGTTTTTCAGAGGAAGAAACTGGGACACAGCGGTTAGGTAAGAAATAAATGGCAGGTGACTGTTTATCCCCGTCTAGTGTGACTTGAATGTTCATGGTAAACACACACCCCGAATTCAGCTGCAGAAGTGGTCACTTCTACTGTGATGGGGATAAGAGACGGGACCATGAGCAGACAAACCTAGTCATGAAGTGGGTCTCTCTGTTAGCTTGTGCCATCATAAGAGGGGCAGCCAGGGCCTCTCCGGAACTTGTTCTCTGAGCATACATGTGATAGAATTGATGCACACAGGAGGTGGGTGCGGGGAGGGGGGGGTTAAACAGCCAGGTGTCTGCTGAGAGCTCAGAGACCTCTGGCCTTAAGATCTACAAGGAGATGAATATTCATTGTTTCGCCACACAGCCTTTGATATTTGTGACAGTAGCCCAAGGGGACTTAGACTGTGCTCTTTAAAACTGTGTAATCCCAGCTCCCGTCTCCCCCGGAAACACGTGTTGAGTTCTCTGGCCTCTTCTTTGGCAGTGTGTCTGCCCAGGGCTCGATTAGGTACCTCAGCTTTCTGTGGGAGGAGAGGTGGGCAGATCATCGCTGGGGAGTGTGGCTGGTATATAACCCGTGCTGCTCTGTTACTGAGGTGTTTCAGCTTCCACAGAACGGGCAAAAGGAAAGTAATATCATCTCTTCCGGCTCTGCCAGCCCGGAAGGAGAGTAGCTTCAGCTATGCTCACCCCAGCCCTAGCCCCAGCCCCAGCCCCAGCCCCAGCCCCAGCCCCAGCCCCAGCCCCAGCCCCCGCCCCAGCCCCAGCCCCAGCCCCTGGACTTTCCAGACACAGTTGGTCAGGAACAGGGTATATGGGGCTCATCTTTCTCCTCAGGGTTCAGAGGCTACACAGTGCCTGCCCTTTCTCTTCATTAGTGCTTATTTTCGTGTTGGATCTGATATTCCAGAAGACCAGGAGTTTGGACTGGTAGACATCTTGTTTCTTCAAGAATGTGGAAAGCTCCCTGTGTTGAGACAAGGCCTCTCTCCAGTTTTCTCTTAGCAACCTGGACATGAGGACTGTAGGACTTGCCTGTGACTGTAAATAAACACAGGGTCCTACACGTGCACAGGGCCCTAGCAAGACACCGCAGGCTTCTGGAAGCCACAGGTATACCCCTGCCCGAGGAGTCACAGGGTGGTGGGGTTGGCAGACAGAGGAGGTGGAGCTGACAGGAGTCCTGTGTCAGGCCTGGTCTGCGGCATCATTCCTGAAGGTAGAGACGCCATGTTTTAACCTGGCCAACACAGTTTTAGCCTTGCCCTGTTTCCACCTGAGAAGAGCTATGCGGGTCAGCAGCTGCTGTTTCTCCGCCTTAATTCCCACTGCCACACCCTGCACCGTACAGTGAGAACCGCTCTGTCTCTCCACACCCAAGCAAATTCAATATCTGCGTATGCTGATCCCATACCTGCAGATCCACCAACCAGGGGTGTGAAATATCCGGAGAGATAAAAGGAACCTTACTGAATCTGCACAGATTTAGTGTTTCAGTTGTCCTGAAATAATACAGCATGATATCTGTTCCCACAGTGCCTACTTCATATTAAGAGCCAAAGTCACCGAGAGAGGACTTAAAGTCTATGAAGACATGAGCAGGCTCTATGGAGAACTGCACTGTTGTGTCTGTGACAAACTTGAGGGTCCAGGGGTTTGGGTATCCCAGGCATCTCTAAGGATATAAAGGGCTATGAAGGAAGTTACTGGAAACCAAACAAATATAAATCAGACAGGGATTTAGTTAAATCATCCATCCATTCTCTAAAACGAGATCACCAAGAGAAAAATGGAGACTCACATGACCACTTGAAAAGAAAAACCAGTTAAGAATGTGCAGGACTTAAGAGTTGATTTAGTAAGAAAATTGCTGTTGGCACCCTGTTTGGTCAGTGTCTTCTCATCCGTTCAGAACAACAGCACCCTGTGTTGTTTGTTGGGGCGGGGGGGGGAGGACGTTGATTGCTTCAGGGTCTTTTTTCCTTCTGCAGTGTTTGTTTGTTTGTTTATGTGTTTGCCAGCTTGGTTATTTTCTGGTTTTCTGAGTTGCATTCTTATGCTATTTGCCAGCCCAGCCTGGATCTCTATACGTAGCCCAGGCTGCCCTAAAACTCAAAGCAGGTCTCCTGCCTCAGCCTCTGGAATGCTGGGATTGTTAGTAGTCGTGAACTACCATAACTACTCAGAAAAGATCGGCTTCCCTCTCTCGTGGGGCTTCCTCCTCTTTTTTACCCAGAGGTAGTGACTGTAGAGAGAGTAGTCCCACTCTGTACATGATGTCATTGTTCCAGGGAGCCACTGAAGTGACTAGATACCAGCCACCATGAGGATAAGGAGCAACTGGAGAGAGCTCACTGCTGGGATTGTGCAGTCTTTGGTGGCCCACTGGAGTTTCTGTGAGGTGAATCACAGGCTTCCTGAGTGACAGAGCAATCCCAATCTGAGGTGTTTACCTGAAAGGAATGGAAACATGTCCATAAAACAAGACTGTGCAGAGGCCTACACAGCCGCCTTATTCTTAACAACAGGCCCAAGCTGGAAACAACCCAGATGTCCATCAACAGGAGAGTGAAGAAACAGAATTTAGTATACTCACACTGTGATTACTGCAGAGGAGAGGGGAGGAGAGGAGAGGAGAGGAGGAGAGGAGGAGAGGAGAGGAGAGGGGAGGGGAGGGGAGGAGAGAGAGAGAGAGAGAGAGAGAGAGAGAGAGAGAGAGAGAGAGAGAATGTGTATGTGATAGAGATCTACACTGCAACATGTCTCAATCTCAAAGACCTTAATGTTGAGAGAAGAGAGCCAGATCAAACAAATTCATACTCTGTTGTGTCATGTAGAATTATTTCGAATTCTAGAATCAGCCAGACCACTAAAATGCCAGACATCAGGACACCCATCGTTTTGTGGAACAGAAATTGGCTGGAAAAGTCAGACACAGGAGGGCCCTCTGGGGTGACGGAAGTGTCCTATAGCTTGGTGTGAGCAGCTGTTACCCCTATGTAGACAATAGGCAAGATTCTGTGGGTTTAACATTTGTGCAGTTTAGTGCGTTTCAGTTGTAAGCCCTAGAAGGCACAACCTTGTCTCCTGATGGGGACAGAGGAGGAACTGCTGTTTAGAAACCCTTAATAACTGTCTTCCTGAACCACTAACTGGGATTCAACTAGGTTTACTGATAAATTCACTGGTGCTCTGGTGACCAAAGTATTGCAAATCAGCAACCAACGGTAACAACTCTGCTGTCAGAAGGAAGTCTACTGCCCAGTGTGGTGGCCCATGCCTTTGATTCTAGAACTGAGGAGGCAGAGGTAGGCTGATCTCTGTGAGTTCAAGGCCAGCCTGATCTATACCAAGTTCCAGGCCAGCTAGAGCTGCACATAGAGACCCCGGCCTCAAAGAACAGAACCAAACAAACCAAAACAAACGGAAAAACAATCTATTCCGTGTAGCATTGTTTGCTGTACCAAGGCACCCAGGGACTTGGGGGTCTTAGATCAGCTGTATCCCCGGCCAGATGTCTTTCATGACTGTGGCATTTGTACACATGATAGAGATGGTGGCCTAATCTCTTCCACTCTCAGGTGTGGGTGACAAGGAGGCTGAGCTGGCAGATTTTCTTGCTGGCAGCTATGGGCTCAAGTCTCCATTGTTCAGAGAGACCAGCCGTGTCAGTGGACTGACTCTTCCTGGATGTCAGGTGTGCGTGGGCGCGAGCTTCTGAGTTGTCACAAGAAACAGGATGCTCTGGGGCCATTCCCTTGCCTCACACAGGGCTTCTGAGTGAGTACTTTATAGGTGTCTCTCCAGAAGACTGCAAGGCATTGCACCAAGACGTTGTCTTCCTTTGTCCTAAATCTAAGCATGACATTGTGCTGAGGTAGTCGCTTTGTGTGGGGAGAGTAGACGCCACTGAGGACAGAGGAAGAGCAGTGTTCAGCACGGATTGGTTTCTTCCATCCTGCCCTGTGACCCGTCAATGTGTGCTTCCCGGTTCTCCTTTCTGTACAAGTTAAGGCTGCTACCTGAGTGAGCCAAGACTGTGGTGCCAGTCATGTGTGCATAGCGCACCTACCTGTCAGTCAGGCCTCCTGGGGGCTACCCAGCTCCCACGGTGTACCCTCCTACACCACCTCCCTGGGCAGACAGAGCTGTCACCATCCTGCATAGAACAGCTCACCACGAAGCAGTCACACGCAATTCCAGCACTCAGAAGACTGACGCATGAGACTGAGACAGAGGTTGAAGGCCAGGCTGGGCTAAAGAGTAATACCCTGTTTCAAAAGGCAGGAACCAACGGTAAGATCACCTCTCATTAGAAAGGGAAGAGAATGTGTTTAACCCTTCACATGCACATGAACAGAAATCAGAGCTTTGGAGAGACCTCAAAACAGACCTCAAAAACAGAACTGAAGCTCTTTTAGCCTTTGCCTTGAAAATAACTTTTCAGGAATAGGGTAAGAAAGGAATGGGGGGTGTTCCATAGACCACAACCGAAGACTATTAATGGGCCACATTCTAATCTGTCCTTGTGTTGTTAAGCAAACTGGAGATTTTCTTCCCTTCCGTGTTTCTGTTTTTATTAGTTCCCACACCCTTCAAATTTTCTTTTACTTAAAATGTGAGGCTGGTGCCTAGAGTTTCTGGTGGGAGCAGAAGCTAAGCTCCTGAGGTAAACTCTGTGTTTGCTTGGAACCTGGGACTCCACTTCTCTGTGGATATGGGATAAGGTGGGAGAATGGAGGGGTGGTCTTCTTGCAGTTAGGACAGGGAGTGGGGTTCCAGGGCAGGATCACCTCAGTTGGGTGTCATTGGGGTGACTCCTTTCTGGCAACAGGTACTTGAGAGAACTGCAATGCTGTCTTCTGTAGAGAGGGTCTGTGGAGGGCTGAATGCAGTGCTTTTGGGGAGTCGTACTGCACAGCGCCATACACAGGCCTTAGTCCCCTTTTCTACAGGTAAACTTCCCCACACTTGCCACATCTTTCCAACTTTCCTGAGACACACTCTTGTCAGTTACATGAGCTTTAAGGACCAACAATGGTAGTGCTGAAAATCTACTTGAAGCCGCTGTTCATCTGGGAGGAGGCTTCAGTTTCTGAGGAGGGAAACCCAAGTTCACGTTCCTCTTTTCCCTCAGCACCTACGGACTGTCCTTAAGTTTCTGGCTCTGTCTGAAGCACAGCATCACTGTTGTGGGATGACCGGATTCTTTAGTAAGGCTAGCAGATGTTCCTGTGCGTGACCTGCACAGTAGAGCTGGATCCAGGCCCTTCAGGGACC
This sequence comes from Rattus rattus, assembly GCF_011064425.1. Taxonomy (NCBI): domain Eukaryota; kingdom Metazoa; phylum Chordata; class Mammalia; order Rodentia; family Muridae; genus Rattus; species Rattus rattus. Next base: position 64,689,036 of record NC_046165.1, read on the forward strand.
AACCGCCAGCCTAGGCACTCGCGGTGACAGTCAAGCCTTAGGCTTTGAAGACCGTGAGTCAGAGAAGCCAATCCAGCCCCTGCCTCAGCTGCCTGTAGTGTGATTTAAATATTTTGTGGTTAATAACCAATGCTGGAAATTAATACAGCAGTTGCCCTTTAACCAGCTATTACCCAAATAAAAGAATAATAAAAATATTAGAATTAGAATAAGCGTTAAACACTGGAGCTGGGCAGACATCACCCTTTAAGCTATTTTGTCTGCGCTCATGCCTTGAACCCCAGTATATCACTCCCCATATGCTTAGCTTGTGCTGTCCCTGCTTCATCAGGCCAGCCTCTCGTGACCACATGTACATGGTCCATACTACCCCGTGGCGACTTCCCTCTTCCCCCTCCCTCCTTCCTCTCTCCTCAGTTCCCTGCCTAAACCTCAAGCCTGAGAACCAAAGCTCTACCTACCTTTCCTCTGCCCAGCTCCAGGCTGTTAGCAGCTTTCATTAACCAATCAGGGATAATCAGGAGGTGAGGTTTACGACACCAGGCCTTGGGATGCAGAATTTAGCATTCGAATACACAGCAACAGACCAAACCCCAACAGTTGCCAGGTTTAGAGTGGATGTTGACCTTGCTGTCATTTAAATAATTCATGTTTTCTGTAGAAAAAAAGGAAGCAGAGCTTGACAAAAAAAAAAAAAAAATTCAACTCCTTATTGCTGCCACCCAGACATATGTTTGATGTGTCATTCCATCCATGTGTTTTCCCCCAATCATGTAAGCAGCTGCACGTGTGAAGGGAAAGAACCTGTCCAGGCCAGCAGAGTATGAGCCACTCCACTGACTTTGCACTCTGGAAAGTTGCTGTTTGTCTGTCTGGTTGGTTGGTTTTGTTTTCTTTTTGAGGTAGGGTCTTACTATATAACCCTTCCGGTTTGCAACTCACTCTAGACCTGGCTGGCTTTGAACTCTCAGAGATCGGCTGCCTCTGCTCCTGAGTGCTAGGATTAAAGGTGTGGGTTAGCATACCTGGCCTGAAGAGTTTATTAAAAGGAGAACATACAGGGCTAAAACAGGATGTTACGCGTCGGCAGAGGCTCGAAGTTTGTACCTGATACACAAAGATGCAGTCACCTGTAGTTTGGAAACTACAAAAATCTACTACTTGCTCAGTCCCACAAGGCTAGTTGTTTCCTCTGGTCTTCTGTATAAGCTGGAATCTTTGTGCTGACAAGTAAGTGCAGGCAGGCACAGAGTGAGTCTTCCTTCTTCCAATGTCCTTATGTAGGCCTCCAGCAGAAGGTGTGGCCCAGATTAAAGTGCACTGCCTCATTTGGATCTGGAATTTGTCTTGTCACAAGCTGGACTTGAACTCACAGATCTGTTTGCCTCAGTCTCCTGATATTAACTACCTTGTCTGGGCCTGAACTTCTCATGGCCACTATGCCTCAAGGTCTCTATCCAGGTCAGAAACCCGTGTCTTCCAGCCTCAAGATCTGGATCACAGATGTGCCCTCCATTTCTGGATTGTAGTTCATTCCAGATGTAGTTAAGTTGACGACCAGGAATAGGCATCACAGTAACTAATTGTCACGGTCCTCTCAGAGGGGTGTCATGGCTCCCTGCCTGCCATTCTCAATTTTGAGATTCCCCAGGGTTTGAGCCTGCTCAACCTTACAAGTTGTCCTGTCTGGTGGCATAATCCATTTGCTCCACGATCCTAGTTGCTGGGTCTGGTCTCCAAGTAGAAGCAGGAATAGCAGAGAGAAGCCTCATCCATACCTACTGACCCTTATGTGTGTGGTTACGATTACTCTGCTCCCAGATGCAGTCTTTGGAGGTTATGTTTCTTGAGCTTCTGGAGAGAATGCCTTGGGCTTAGTCACAAGGCTTGGGCCAGTTGCACTGCCTTCTCCACAGCCCCCATGACAGGATCCTCGGAGGGGTCTTGAGACCCATCTGGCTAACTAGTAATGTAATTCGACATCTCCATGTCCATACAGCAAGTATATGTTTCTTTCATTGCAGACTGTAATGTATTTCAGGAAGCCATTACATTCCTTCTAATGGCTATGCATGTATAGTGCTCTCACAAAGACTCTTGACTTCCTTCTTCGTGCTTCCCTTTCTTGGGATGAATTCCAAGAGGGGTAATGATAAGAAAACATACTCCCATATTTTACTAGGTTTAAATGTCTCTTTGAAAAGTTGATACTCTCAATTTTGGGAAAAGGCAGGAGCCAAGCTGTGCTCCCCCTGCCCCAAACTTCACCATGGGTCAATATAATTGTCATAAAGGACAGGAGTCCCAAGCAGAGTCATAGGATTGAAGCTCAGAGGCAGAAACTGTTATCAGATGTGCACTTGGTCAGGTAGACTGTGTAGGTGCTCCTGACTAGGGACACCATGAGTTTGCTCTGACAGGGGACCTGCGGGTAGAGAGGGCAGTGATGCAGCCTGAGTCAGGCTATGATGCCAGGCTGGGGCCAGTGCGCATCCAAGGGACAGGAGTTGCTCTGGGATCCCCTGACCCTGCATTCCCGGTGCAGTGGTGAGATGACAGTCCCAGCCTGCCTGCTCTCCTTCCCCCTGCAAACATCAGCCCATGATCTTTACCCCTGAGACTCTCTCCTCTGTGGGCTTCACCCCACTGTATACAGAGTTCTAGCAAAACATGTCAACGAGGTGGAAAGAAAGCCAGGGAGCAGAAGGACCAGCCATTCTTCAACTCTGCTTCCTTGGTCTGACATCTGCCCCTTGAAACTGCCTTGCCCAGTTGCCAGCAACTCCATGCTCCTCACCTCTGTTTACTGTTTAGGTTTTCTAACTGTAATGTACCCGGGCTCTCCAGTCCCCACCGTTTCTGTTAAGCACAAGCTGCTCCTGCCGTCTGCTCTTGTCCCAAATGTCTCGCTTTATTGGTGGTTGGCTGTAGTTCTCTGCCTTGCAGTCTCTGTGCTGCAACCAGAACCGTCCCTGGTTTAGCCTTTGGGGAACAAGGAAATACTCCAAAAGCTGTGCTCTGTGCCCTCTGTCCCCATCACCTACCTCTTTTCCTCTCTACCTGTCTTTTGGCTTGAGGTGTTTGGTTTAGTTTCTTGTGTCGCTGCTCCTGTTGCTCATTGGGGGAGAGGATCTTGGCACAGCATCTCACATAACCAGGCTGGCCCTTGAAGGGATTCTCGTGCCCCCATGTCTAGCTCACTGTGCCTTCTTGCTCTTGTCTTCTCAAGCCGAGCATGGCGGGTGGTGTGCACCTGTAATCCTCACCTGGCCTGGGAACGACAGGTTAAAACGGTAGGATCGAGAGTTTAAAGATGGCCTGGGTTACCCATCTCAAAAAGTAGGAGACAGAAAACTGGCAAAAATACACATCAAACCTAACAAATGAACGCTCCCCTAATTGCCGTGCATACCCATAACAAACCCCAAGTGATTCCAGGTCCCTGAAGCCAGGGTTTTGGCCATGGACATCTTGTGCTTCCAAATGGACAGAACCACTGACTTTTGTGCCAATCAGCTCTGGGACTCTGAGCCCATGAAGGGGAGTAAAGTACAGGGACCCACGCTGTAAAATGAGTAAAGGGAGCATGAGAGGGCAGTTTATTCCACAGTAGGATGTCTCTAACATCTCTCCCTGGGGGCAGGGAGAATTAGAACAGCATTTTGCTCAAGAGGGAGCTGGAAGTCCCAACACAGGGACAATGACTTACACTGAGAGAAAGGAGGCGAGAGGCAGCAGAGCCACACAGGAGCTGGTCCAGCTGTCCCTGGCTCCTCTGGGTGGAGTTAAGAATTCCCCTTGCTCCCACGTTGCAGGATGCTCTACATTGCTTTAAGCACATCCCACTGTTTGAAGGCAATGCTATAACAGGCTGTGACTTGTGTTTCTTGCAGGCAACTATGGTCCTGAGTTCTGCCCACTTCTGGTTGGGTTTGCTCCTGGTTCCCACTGCGTGTTTGATCGAGGATGTGGCGTGGACAGCGTAAGTGTAAAGTGAAGCCTGACCTTCAACCTTGCCCCTCTGTCCTTGCAGCTGTCTCTCACATGAGGGGTATGGGGATTCAGAAGAAACAGGACTCCTGACCCTCAACAAAGGAAGTTTTGTTTTATTTTAAGCTCATGCTTAAAGGAAATACATTTGACAGGAAAAAGAATACTAAGCAGAAGTCACATGACATTTGATAGGGGTGTTGTCTTCTGTGTGGTTGCAAGGCCATTTCCAAACACAAATGTGTTTCATCGCGTTTAGGAAACACGACCTGAGACTCCTTTCACATCTTAAGGCTGATGCTAAAGCAATCACAAATGGTGCCTGGCTTGAAACTCCGTGTGTAGAGGGAAATCATAAGCGTGTACCTCACTTCCCCGACAAAGCTGAAGGAACCTTCATTCTTCTAACCAACTCACTCACAGTGGGAATCCCGCCAATCAAATTCTTCCTGAGAATTTATAAGTCTGTAAGAAAACCGCATCACAAATACAAAATTATGATGAAGGTTAAATAGAAATTAATTCAAACTCGCTTTCTGCCTCTACATTTTTAAATGACATCGTTCCTAAAGTGTAAAGGAAGTGGTGTTGTCTCAGGAGAATATTAACCTTGAATTTCATTCAGGAGCAGATGAGAGTTTGCCCCAGTGCCGGTATTGGTTTAAGTTCGAATGGATCCAGTTCCTCCTAGAAACGTGGCCACGGTCCCTGAAAATTGAGACTTCTAGCTTGGGCAAACCACAATTATTTCAGGGCCCTGAGGAAGTGAAGTGAGATTGTTAACCCAAGCCTTCCAGGAAGACATCAGCCCTCATTTTTATCTACTTATTGCTCCTACACTCGACAGGGATTATTCTTGCCTGACGGGAATATCTTTTGAAAAAGTCTTCATTTGGGCACAGTCTTGACAACTGATGCAGAGAGAGGGGAGCGATGATTTCCCTAGAATGTTTTTGTTTTTCTTCGGCTGAGTTTTCAACTAAAAACCAAATGATTTTAACTCCTTAAATGCCTTGACTAACCAGTGCTTCTGTTTTGTTTGCTATAACTATGTTCTGTAAATGGCACAATCGAAACTTTCAGGATGATTATATTTAGCCCGGAAAGGTTGTTTCCTTAACCTAATAGATGCGCTGTGAGAAAATACCCATTCTGTTATTTCCTTTGTGAGCCAGTAGGCCCAATTTTGGTACAGTGTGTTTACTCCCTAGCTGAACTGTTGCAGCTCTGCTAATAAGTTAGTTTTAGGGACACAGTTCTTGGCTTGGCTGAGAGTCTGATGGGAAGTAGTTACAGGCTCACAAATTCGTCCCTATCTTAATTCGGCTATCTTAAATTAATGTCATGAAAACAGAGTTTTATTACGGCTCCTTCTGCCAAGTGGGTCTTTAGCAAAAGTATCTTTGTTCCATCTCAAAGAGAATGTTTATAGATCGCAAGGGCTCTGCCTCCTCCTGTGTTTTCAGAACCCCTTCCAACAAATCCTGTCACCGTGAAGCAAATTATCTCCTCCCTCTAACAAGACTTGTCTGGGTTCTGTTTGTAAGACCCAGGCTATAAAATTAGCACCATTTACATATTAACGAAGATAAATCAGACGGTACTGCTTCCAACTCCAACATATGGAAAGAGTGAAACTCACTTCCTCTCCCAGGAGCTTGCCAACTGGGCTCCAGCCGGAACCAGAGCCCCTCCGAGAGTTGAGGAGCCAGCAGTAAAAACTGTGCTTGCCTGTTGTATTGTTGAGGTCCCAGGAGCTGCTGCCTGACAGGGGCGACACAGCTTCTCTTAGAAGTGGCATCCCATCACCTGGCCCTACTGACTTACATTACCATTTCCTGAATGCATTTTGCTTTTGACTTACTGGGAGAGGCTAGAAGAACAGTGTATTAAACCAGCTGACGTTTGGGGGTGTCCAAAGCATTGCCCATTTGCAATATCCGCTTGATGCCATGAAGAATAAGAGTTTGATGAATGTACGTGGGCATTGTCCCACTGAGCATCAGGCCCATATTCTGTGTAATATTATACTCTAAGCTGGAAATATTTGCCAAGGCAAGTAAATTAGTGGCTCATCCAAGGAGAGGAAGCATGGGGTAGACAGGTTACCCTGGCAAAGGCACAGGACTCACCTGTGATCTTTGTGACTAAACTGCAGTTATGCAAAGTTTTAAATGTTCTCCACACCACCACCCCCCTGCCATACACACACACACACACACACACACACACACACACACACACACACACACACACCATGCTCTACATGAGTAGTTCTCAACCTGTGCATGTGGGGGAGGTGACACCTTTCAGGGGGTCACATGTCAGATATCCTGCTTATAAGATATTTATAATTCATACCAGTGGCAAAGTTATAGTTATGAGATAACGATGAAAATAATTTTATGTTTGGGGGTCACCACCACATAAAGGAACCACATGAAAGGGTCAGGGCATTAGGAAAGTTGAGGACCGCTCTACAGTTCTAGTAGCAAATCTTCTCTCACTGAGCTACACCATAGCCCTTGTTCTTTTCTTTCTTTTTTTTTTTTTTTTTTTTTTTTTTTTTTTTTTGAGATAGGATCTTTCTGTGTAGCCTAGGCTGGCATTGATTGAGATTGGGATTCTCATGCCTCTGCTTCGTGAATGCAGAGGTGGTAGCCCCAGGCACTGCCACCCTAGGGGGGTTGTCCTGTCTTGGAAAACTTCCACACAGAGCAGGCCTTGACTTCCGAGTGGACATCTAGGCACACCTGAGACAGGGAGTGCCTCTTTCTAGGCACCGCTTGCCTCCTTGCCCTCTCCTTGACTTCCATCCCAGGACTGGGCTGTTAATAGTAAAAAGAGAGAAACCGAGTGAGGTAATTCACTTCCCCACAAAGTTGGTCAGCTTTCTGGGTGAAGACCCATCTTTAGACTATCTCAACTCAGATTGTGGAGCACCATCAAAAGCCTCAAAAGTTATGAGGGCTCAAATGGCCCTATCGTTTATTAACATAATTGGTTATATGTGATCTCTGGCTAATGAGAAGCCTTGTTAGAAGCATGGGGTGTAAATTGCCCAGAACTCTTTTAATATCCATCAGCCTACACTCTCCCAAAAACGCTCAGCGTGCTCAAGTAAGCTGCCAGGTATGGCTCTGCCTCCAGAAGTTGGTTACTGCCACTCTCTATAAATGATACAAAACTCAAGGCCACCAAGCACAGAGGAGCATGCTTCCTTTTATCAAACTGTCCTGTCTCTTACCAGGCATCACACAATACACTCTGCAGTTCCAGTGTTCATTTCATTATAATTCCAGAGAGGGAATTAAATTGCAATAAAGGTAATTTATGTGTACAAGTGGGCCTTGGATTGCCTTTTTTTTTTTTTTTTTTTTAACATTCTACCCAAACCAATTTCTCCCGAAGCACACTGTGTTTTTATTTTCATCCACACCAGAACTCGATGTTTTCACTTAACTTGCTGCCCTTGCGTGTTGGAAAATACGTTTTTAGAAACAAAAGGATGAAAAGTTCATGCTGTTTCTTATTAAAGTGCCTAAGGGGACACGAAAGCAAAGAGGGGCTGAGACCAGGGGGAGGTGGACGAGAGAAGGTAGTGGGGGTGCTGAATATATACACATACACACACACACACACACACACACACACACACACACGCACACACACACACATTGATATGGATGTGTGAACATCTCACATTGAAACCCACTGCTTTGTACACCTAATGTTCCTAAGTAACCTAGATCCATCCTTACCCGTGTCAGAGAGCTCACAGTAACTCACCTGTCAGTCACCAGACGCCCCCACTCTATCCCCTCTGTAGTCTCCTGCTGTCTTGAGTGGGGTGGGATGAAGGAAGTCAGACCACCAGAGACAGGACACAGATAATCCGACTTCAGAGTTATGACTCAAACCTTAGCCCTCAGTGAGACCTGACTGCCCACCAGTGTAAATGCTCCTAGGCTTTCCTTGATAACCAGTCAGTGTGAAATCACTGAACACATGTGCTACAAGGAGATTTAAGATCCTCTTTCTACGTCAGTCCTTTGTAGATCATGGTTCTCAAGAAAATGGCTTTAAATTGCAGCTTTAAATTTCAATTTGCATGCAGAAGGAGTCCGGGCCTCCCCGGCCTCACAACCCAGGGCTTTCAACAGTGGCCCGTTCCCAGGCTCGCTTACAGAAACCAGCCTGACGTAGCTGCATCTTCAGAGAAAACAGTTTCTGGTTGGTGGAAGTGAGCAAGCCATAGCCCTCCTGAGGCCAGTGTAACTGCATCCTGGTTGGTTTTCTGCTCTAGGATTCGGATTCCATTGCCTATTTCCACTCCATGTCCATTCTCGCTATCTCACACCCAGCAGACTTCGTCTTTCCTGGCCCAGAAGACAGCAATAGGGCTAACAGAGGTTGTCAGTCCTGTGCAGAAGGAGGAGGAAGATGGATCAGGGACCATCCGGACACTGTGGGGAAGCATGCAAAGTGACTTTGAGCAGGATGAGGCACACCACTTGGTTTACCATCAGCACAGCCCATAAGCTTGCATGGGACCAGGAACGTTCAGCAGTATCGGACAGTGACATTCTAGAGTCCTTCCTCTCTCCCTCAAAATGTTGGCCATTTTTTCATTTACTGTTTAACTTAAGATTCCACGGTCCCCGCTTTGAACTTGATATTTTATCAATACAGAGCCTCAGAACTCCCTTTGAAGTAATTAAGGTATTATTATGTGCTAAAGCACGTGTGGCTTGGGCTTGTTTACTCTGTGGGGAAGGATGGCAGGCACATCTCCCGCATCCTCCTGCTCGTACTCCATTACAGATTAAGGGGGAGTGCCGGGTGACCCCGCTCTATCTGAGTGGGGCCCCTGTCCTCATGGGCAGAGGGCTTCTGGGAGGAGCGAACCCCCATCTCCAAACTGTGCGGGGTCTCTGTAGTCGACTTCTGAGCAGTCCCACTCAGTGCCTGCTCCTAGTGAGTCTGCAGCTTGGTCCATCACTACGAAGCCCTTGCAAAGCCGGTCACGAGGGTCATGAGGACAGCCAGCACCGCTCGCTCGCTCTTGCTTCTCATGCTTCTCCTCCATGCAGGACTCCTCTCCCTTCACCTTGCCTACTTTTAACTCTCCGTTGTTGCCTACAGTTTCTTCACCTCTGCATTTCCAATCTGAGGATCAAGTTTAGCTTCATGTACTTTAGTTTCAGATATTAAAAGAAATTAATGCATAGACACAAGATGTATTTAATGAGGAAATAGAATATATTGAGGGGGAGTTAATTATTAAGCTGGGTGTGGTGGAAGGGTAATTCAGTAGCACAGCATTTGTCTAGCATGTACTATATGTCTGGGCCCAGTCCCCAACATAGCAAAAACAAAAAAAGATAAAATGTCCTGAAACCAGAAAAGAAGCTCTTTAGGACATACTGCTGCCTCTGGGAACAACAGTGTGGTTTTTAGTTACAACAAATTGCATATAGCCGTGGGGTACAGCACAGGAGTTGAATACATGACAGGCCATGGCTTAGCTTCAATTTCAGAGGAACCCGAGATTGGCAGATTATTTGGCCATTGCGAGGGATTTAATGTAGCCAGGAAAAGGGGAGCGGGTAATTCCTCCACTCTCCAAGAGGAACCAAGCATCCCGGCCAGGTTCCCTCTGTGGCAGGGAACCAGCACTGGATTTCCTGAGTGAGTCACAGCCAGAGGAGGATGGGCAAGCTGTACCAAACACACGTTCACTCCAAACCTCAGTCTGAGGTTTCGTTCGCCCTGGGAACATGAACTCTGCTATCCTAAACCCCATCTCTGCTGAGGCAGTGGCTCTTTTCACAGCAAGCAGGGAGACAAGAACTGCTAACCGCAGCCAACAAGGAACCAGCCCCCGTGCAAAGGGAACAGTTTCAAAATTGTCATGTGCTTCATTCATATCCTGCCGTGAGAGCGCTCAAGAATAACTTCTTGATCTTTGGGGCTCCTGTTGTCCTTGGTCAAAAATGCCTGTTTCCCAAGGTTATGTGTGTGGGGGGGGGCTACCTGCAGTTCACAGTAAAGGGCTCCTCTCTGGTGCTCAGGATGCTTTGGGTTGGGGAGGCGAAGCTCCTGAGACATTCTCAGCTTGTGCAGAGGGCACCTGGGTGTGGTGAGAATAATTGCCAGTCTTCGCAACCGTGTCACAGCCACTTACCATCTCCCCTCTGTCTGTTCCTCCTCCTCTAGGGCCAAGCACACCTGCAGAAAGACACTGCTGGAGGAGGTTCAGGAGCTGGAGACCAAGTCCCGAGTGATGGGCAAAGCGATGCTCCGAGACAGCAATGGGAAGAGGTGGGCTGCCCCCAGCGAGCTGTCCTGTCCCCTTCTGTCTCGCATTTCCCCTCCTTGGCTGGTTTTCAAGGGGAGCGTGGTAGGCTCGGTTTCAGGCGTTCTGATTACATGCTAAGAATGCGGTCCTGGTGAGCTTCAAATTGCATCTTCTCAGCCGCCCTGAGAATCTGAGTTTCTGGGTCACTGGGCCTGTCCCCAGGTAATAGTAGTGGTTTTGTTGGGGCTGGGATGTGGCTAAAACAGTCTTGTGAGTAACCGGCAGCAGAGCAGTGTTTTCTTAAAGGGAAGGAGTAGAGATTTAAAGTTGGGCCTTTTGGATTCAGGCCCAACCATGTTACCCAAAGCTGAGCGTGTAAACCAGTAGATGGCTAGCTAGGGAGAGCTTCTTCTGTCTGTGGAAGTTTCATTACAGTGCATCTCAGTAACCCTGAGGGGTCCCCCTCTATCTATATTTTATATGTATGCATGTTTTTGCCTGCATGTAATGTATGTCTATGTACCACACGTGTGCAGTACCCACATAGGCCAAAAAAAAAGGGGGTCAGATCTCCTGGCTCTGGAGTTACAGATGGTGGTGAGTCACTGTCTGGGCACTGGGAATTGAACCAGAGTCCCCTGGAAGAGCAGCCAGCTCTTAGTTGCTGAGCCGTCTCTTCAGCCCCTTGAGGGGGGATAGTTTTGATGAATTACCTTGACTTGGTAGATCTGAGGAAGGTTGAGGACACTCCTGGTGCAGAAACTGCTGCTTCGCCTCCTTTGTCCCCGAGCACATAGCTGCTCTGCCCTACACCCCACAGGTGACCGGGAGGCGTGTGCCTTCCCTCCCCTGAGTTCATCTAATCAGGGTCAATTTATCAAAAATCTGTATGTTACAAAAGGCGATGTCTCCCAGCCGAGGATCATCTACAGTGTAGACAGACCTCTGTGTTTGTAATGTGGAACATCTAGAAAAATCTGAGCACTCTTTTCCTTAAAAGGAAGGAAGGTCTGTATCTAATGTTTAATGAAACAAAGACCTAGATGTAGGGTACTTCTAGAAGTTTCTATGTTGTTGTATATTGTATTCCTCTGAACTATCTTTCACAGCAATGGAATCAAAGATACTTGGTTTTTAAGGAAGGAGATTTTGGGCTGGGACTGAATCTCAGTCCATAATGTCCTTAGAGGGCAAGCACAGGGACCTGAGTTCAACACCAACAGTATAAAAAGCCAGGCATGACAGCACTTGCGAACCCAGGGCTGGAGAGATTTCTGGGTAAGATGATGGATTAGAAGCCTAATCACTGACCTCCATGAAAGAAAAGTCAGTATAATGCACAGTGAGCTCTTTACTCCAGCACTAGGGAGGTGGAGATGGGCGTATCCCTGAAGCTACAGTTAGACAGCCAAGGTTGTCCTCTGGCACATACACATGGAGAGAGAGAGAGAGAGAGAGAGAGAGAGAGAGAGAGAGAGAGAGAGAGAGAGAGAGACAGAGAGAGAGAGAGAGAGAGAGAGACAGACAGACAGAGACAGAGACAGACAGACAGAGACAGACAGAGAGAGAGACAGAGAGAGAGACAGAGACAGACAGATGCACAGAGAGAGAGAGATGCAGAGAGAGAGAGATGCAGAGACAGACAGACAGACAGATGCAGAGGACAGACAGACAAACAGACACATGCAGAGAGAGAGAGAGAGAGAGAGAGAGAGAGAGAGAGAATATCAAGCATTTTAAAGGTTTTAGAAATATCTCATGTATTTTATTTATGTATAGGTATTTTAGGGAAGGTTTCAGAGCCCGTGGGTAGAGTTTTGTTTTTGTTTATGGCTAGCTATAATTGTTTTAGATTTATTTTATGTATGTGTATGTTTGCTTGCACATTCATATGTGTACCGTTTGTGCCTGGTGCCCTATAAGGTCAGAAGAGGTCTGTGGATCCCTTGGAACTGGAGTTACAATAGTTAATCCAACATGCAGCTGCTGGGAACTGAACCCTGGTCCTTATAAGAGCAGCAAGTGCTCTTAGCCACTGAGCCACCTCTCCAGGCCCTTTAGCTTATGTTTTAATAAGTGAATGCATTAAGCATGATAAATATTGGTATTTATAAGCCAACAAAACAAAAATTGCTGTCTTCCCTAAGCTTAAAACTGGAAATGGGGGTGCAGCTCAGTGGTAAAGAGCTTGCCTAACATGCCCAAGGCCCTGGATTTCATCCCAACCCAGGAAGAAAAGCAAAACAAACAGACAAATTTAAACCTGTGACTAGTTGGTAGATTCTTTTATATGTCAGACAATTTAGACACAGTTCTTAGCACCTACTAGATTTCCAATGACCTATGATATTTTCTGTGACCTGAAAAGGCATATTCATGGGCTGCAAAAGGTGGATCGGGGAACTCGGGAAAACTGAGAGATTTTCATGAGCAAAGATAAAATGCACAAAAATGTGATAAACACGTTTGTCATCCCAAAAAGAACATGGAACCTCTTATAGATCCCAAATTCTGAATCCTACATGAGATTGCTAAACAAGCATAAATAATCTCTGGGTAATAATGAGTCTCTCACGGCACAGTTGTCAGTTCTCCTGGGACACACCAGAGAAGAGCATTCCATATACTATGATGCGTGTTGTGCTTCTCTGGCCTCACATGGCCTGGAAAGTTCTTTGTGCGGTCAGGACTTGGCAGCAAGCACCATCAGAGGACTATCTGGCTGGGGCCGCCCTAAAGACTTTCATGCTGAAGATGGGCTGGGGAAGAGCATAGGGCATAAAGGACCGGGGAGGACAGTAGCAGTGAGCACGACTCAGGCAGAGTCATTCTCCCACCTCCAGTTTGCTAATCTGGAGTCTGTGTGACCTCTGGCTGAGCCTTTAACCGAGTGCCCTTGGGCAATCTGGGAACGCAGTAACACTGTCTCTTCATCCATTGTAGACAGCTAATGCTTGAGGGGAGGAGGACGGTTTATGAAATGACATAGACAGACTGAGCCATTAGGAGGGTGTGCAGTATCGGCTGTGAGTTTGGCCAGAGAGTCACAGTATGAGGGGCTGTGGACTGTTAGCCTTGGAAGAAGAGTCTCTCTTCATAGAAAGACGGGAGCTCTCTTTGTTTTGTTTTGTCTTCTGTGCTGTACTAGGAATTGAATTCAGGGCCTTGCCTATGCTCCATGCCTGAGTTACACAAAGCCCTTGGATTTGTCTGCAAAGGGGGGGACAGAAACACAGTTCCATACCATCGACCTCAGCAGCCTGAGGGGTCCCCCTAATCTAAGGGGCCTCGACTCACACTAAACCTAGATTTGTGGCTTCAACTCAGAAAAGAAAAGAATCTCCGGCTGAGCCAGTACGAGCAAGAGTTGGAGGTTTTTATTAAAGATATTTTAATATCGGCTCAGGCATGATGAGTGGGAGGGAGACACCCAGAAAGTCATCCCCATGAGCAGGTCTCCACTCACGAGCAGGGAGGAGATTAAGGTGGTATGGCCGCCTCAACAGAGACACTCAATTAAGTATCTTAGAATTATTCATATATGCCATTTTGGGGGCACTGATTTCATTTCAAAAGGTTTTTTGGGACACACTCACCCCTTACTCTCTTGATAAGGTCAATTATAAGGTAGTAAGGGTGCCTTGGATTGATTTATAATCTGGTAAAATAAAACCAGGAGCCACCAGGACTGCACAAGGGGAGCAGTACATATCTTTTCCCTGTAAATTGTGTTTCTGGTAAGATTCCTAGAAAACTGCAGGTTAGTAGGGGGAAGAAAAGACGCCTTCGGTAGTTGTTAACTATTGGAACCCTCGCTTCACTGCTGATGAGAGGGTTTGAACCCTTTCCCTCTCACCTCTCCAAGGCTTTTCTTGTCTTAAAATCTCACCCTAAATGTGTATCTTCCTGTCTGTCCAGTGGCAGAATGGACATGGACCACCACACTATACACCACAGCCACCTTTCTGTGGCAGTGAGGAACCTTGGGTACCCAGGGCAAGCATCCTACCTCTGAGCTCTCCCTCCCTAAGCCTCATGAATATAGAACTTTTAAAGTACTTGTTTTTGTTTGTCTGTTTGTTTTGTGTGCATTGATGTTTTGCCTGCATGTGCGTTGGATCCACTGGAACTAGAATTATAGACAGTTGTGAGCAGCCATGTAGGTGCCGGGAGTTGAACCCGGGTCCTCTGGAAGCGCAGCCAGTGCTCTTACTGCTGAAGCATCTTTCCAGCCCATGAATATAAGTTTTAAACATCCCCTAGGTAGCATACAGTTGTAGAAATTTTTAATCCCAAACCAGAGTTTCTGCCCTGCCTCGATCATTCAGTTCCCTGACAAAAGACACACACAGCCTTTATATTTATAGTAAGCCGTAAACAGCAGAGGATCTGGGCAGATATCTATTCTCTGTGCTGTTAGAATCTGCTTTCCTAACAATAACCCTGAGTTATTGCTTACGATGTTTCATCTGGGCTACTCTTAACTCCAATTGGCTGGTCCTCAGGGCCATGTTTTCTTGACTCCTAACCCATGGTGACCTTTTCTTCCTCCTTATCTTCTCTCCCTCAAGCTTTTCCTCTGACCGCACACCCCCCTCCCCAGTCCAGGAACCCTAAACCCCACCTATGTCTCTTCTGCCCAGCTATTGGCTGTTGGCATCTTTATTTACCAATCAGAAGTAACTTGGGGACAAGGACACATAGCATCTATGTAGACTCTCCCGGGCAACCAAGGCTTGGGGCCCATACTTAATATTGTGATACCCAGCAAAATACTAACCTCAATAGCACACACCTTTAATCTCAGCACTCAGGAGGCAGAGGCAGGCAGATCTCTAAGTTCAAGGCTACCCTGGTCTACAGAGTGAGTTCTAGGACCACACAGAAAAACTCTATCTCGAAAAATCTAAACAAATAAATAAACAAACATCTGTTTAGTGAAATCTACCTCCAAATGTGCAAGCAAATCTCAAAATGTAGCGCTTGTATATGATTTTTCTACTTGCTACCTCTGAAGATCCATGCTCCTAACCTAGACTGAGTTTCATGATTTTGTTTGATTATATGTGTGCACAGCTAGCTGAACACGTGTGTTCCTATGTGTGCTTGCCACACGTAAGGTCAGCCTTTCCTTTCTTTTTATCCAATGCTTCATTGTGGGACTGCTCACCAGAGATGGGTGGGGACCCACTGTCCTCAAAAGTGCCCCATCTTTGTTTTTCTACGTTCTAATTGTTCCAGGTTTGCTGTGGGCCCTCCGCCCACTAGATAATAGAGTCACGTCGTTCTCTTCAGGAGTCGTTTCGTCCACTTGACCTCTGGCGAGCTGCCTCATCCCTGGTCTTTGATCACTTTGGTTTGCTTCTTTCACATCTGCTTGGATTCCTGGGCACCTTTGTGCTGGGAGGGGCCAGTAGGGAATGGGAAGAGGGTTGAGCTCATCTTTCCTTCTGAAGATTATTTCTAGAGTCTAGAATCTAGACTCCAACTAGGGCACTGATCACAGCACTCTTCTGCCTCTGTTCCTTCATTCCTTCCTCCTATCCATTTGACTGTCAGTTCACCTTACCCATGGTGTGTGTGTGTGTGTGTGTGTGTGTGTGTGTGTGTGTGTGTGTGTGTGTGTGTGTGTTTTATTGGCTCAGTGGAGGAAGCTCCATAAATATTAGTTGACTGAACATCTGGAAAAGCAAAAGTCCAACTCAGTAAGGTGGCAGAGAGGAAAGGAGGGTAACATGGCATCCGGTTTGGTGGTTTATCTCAGAGGTAGCCACAGAGAGAGAAACAAGGGTGCCGCGTTCACTTTTTTTTTTTTTTTTTTTGAAGATTTATTTTTATTTATTTTATATATAAGTACACTGTGGCTGTCTTCAGACACACCAGAAGAGGGCACCAGATCCCATTACAGATGGTTGTGAGCCACCATGTGGTTGCTGGGAATTGAACTCAGGGCCTCTGGAAGAGCAGTCAGTGCTCTTAACCACTGAGCCATCTCTCCAGCCCATCACTTTTTTTTGCCCATAGAAAAACCATTTCTCTTACAGGTTCAGGGTAGGGGAGTTGGAGAGATGGCTGAGCACCCAGGTCATGCTGCTCACAGCCAAGTGTAGCTCCAAGCTCCCACTCCAGGGGATCTGACACCCTCTCCTGGGATCTGTAGACACCTGAACTCATGGACATACGTGCATGCAAGTGTGCAACACACACACAGGCATACGCATTATTTAAAAATAGCAAAAATAAAAAAAATTTAAAGAAAATGCATATCTAAAGGCCGGTGATGTATCTCAGAAGGTAAAAGGCACCTGCTGCTCGGCCAGACAACCTGAGTGCCTGGGACCCACACGGTAGAGGGAGAGAAGTGACTCTCAAAAGTTGTCCTCTGATTTCCATACACCCACATTCTCCCAAAAATTAATGAAAAATATATACTTAAGAAAAAAGGCAGATCTCAGATAGAATCCCAGATGGCATTAGCTCAGAGCCATGGGTTAAACCAGGAGCAGCCATGCCTGGGCCAGCCTCTGTACCCAGGCCTCAGCCTCCAATACTCAGCTCCATCCTCCACGGACCTTAAGGACAATCTGCCAAGCCATGGCATTTAGATCCAAGTCATTGATCCAAGTCTAGCAGTTCGTTAGGAACGTAATCATGGGAAATAAAATAGAAATCTTCAGGCATTAACGTTTAAAAACCCCTTCGTGCCAAATTTCTAATTACAGTTTTGAGACGGTATCTAGAGTCCTTCTGTATCTTACTCATTCAATAGACTTTTTAATTTTCTTACATTTATTCCTGGGGTTGGGGGTGACACAGGCATGCCGTGGCGTGGGCGCCGATGTCAGAGGACAACTTGGAGTCAGTTCTCTTCTCACCATGCATGCTCTAGGGTTCAAACTCAGGTCACGGGGCATAGCAGCAACTGAGCTTTACCTGAAGAGCCGTCTCTCCGGCCCCAGTAAACTAATTTAACCTATCACTTTGATGAACTTATGTAAATCCCAGTCTTTCACTGTAGTTTAGATAAGCCATTAAGCTTTCTTCAACATGCCTATTTCAGTTTGAATCTGAATGTCTTCCACAGGTTCATGGTTTGAATGCCTGTGTCTCATTTATCTCGCTATTCTGGGAGGTTCTGCAAATGTTGGAAAGAGGGGTGTGGCTGAGTAGAAGTGACGTCTCTGAGGTGTACCTGCCCCCAGTTCAGCCTCACTCGTCACCCAGCCCCCTGTGATGTGAATGTCTTCCATCACATGTCCCACCACCATGATGGGAATGAAGGAGACTCCACCATGCCTCCCCTTCCCTACTGGGCTTCATCCCTCTTCTGTTGTTTCTTCTGGGGTTCATCACAGCTATGGGAAAGAAGCTGGTGTGATAATTCTGTGCTGTTCCTTGAATTAATCAAGCTAACCTGTGGAATTCGTGCACAAGTAAGTCCTGTGCTTAAGACCCTGAAAAGTCAAGGACCCACCGGAGAGTTGGACCAGGAACAGAATGTTGCCACCTGCATTTGTCTGTGGTTGGGCACTGTGAAGATGCTGCACTTTTTGCCATCTGGGCTGGTCAGAATGCTCTCCCATCCTCCCCAGAGCCCTTTGCAGGGGCGGGGAGGGCACGCAGACCTGCTGATCTCTGTAAATGGGTAGCATTATCTTGTGTGTCTACAAACAATGACCCAAATGACCCAAAGGAAAGAACTCCTCCTTCAGTGTTTTAATACTTGCCCTTCTTTATCCTAGAGTGTAACTCAAGATTTTTTTTTTCTGGTAGAAGAAAATCTACTATGACTGCTTACTTTAAGAGGCGTAACAAACAAATGTCCAAAACAACGTGTATGGTAACGGACTAACAATCCCCTAGTGTTTTCTCTTCCTTGGTGTGGGATAGGGTGAGCCCTGTGATGTTATGTCTTCCATATGGCAAGAAATCAACTGAATAACGGAGGAGAGGGTCTAGAACTGGCGCTATCATCGTCTGATGAACAACAAGGAGCCTCTTGTTTCATTATAGATCCTCCTCTCTGTTCATCACAGTGGCTTGGGAGCAGGGGAGGGGGAGGGGAAGGGGGCAGGTGGCCATGCTGGCTGTCTCCAGTTTCAAGGCCAAGCAGTTCTGGTTGCTGCCTCTGGTTTCCCAGGAAAACTCAAGATTCTCTTTCATGTAAGTGCTTTCCCTGACCTGAGGCCGGCTGGGCTTGAGTAAAGATAGGGGCCTGTCTGGCCTTGAGTCTTCTGCCAGCGATCGAGTGTCTCCCTCCGGTTTTGTGTTCTCTGAGAACACTGATGCGTGGCTCTGGGGACTTTCATAGAGTGACCTCGGGAGGGAATCTGACCCCAGCTGGGTGCCGCAAAGCCTGTGCTCTCCCTTCCAGCCCCCAGGACAGCCTGGATGTATGTTGGCAAGCCCCACTGGTAGAGGGGGATGGGAAGGGCCAGACAGATAGTGCCTATAACCGACCAAGAGAATATTAGCAACGTGCTCTCTGCTAAAGAATAGGAGTCAGCACCTGCAACCTTCCCAGGGTCTCAGAGGTCACCAAGATCAGGCAGCATGCTCTTCCGATGCTACGTTTAAAACCAATGGCTGTGTGTGTGTGTGTGTGTGTGTGTCTGTGTGTCTGTGTGTGTCTGTGTGTCTCTGTGTGTGTCTATGTGTGTCTGTGTGTGTGTGTGTGTGTATAAAAATGCCCAGTACAACCAAATCATCCCAAAATTCAACTCAAGCACCTGCTATGTCGTGACCGTTAAACAGAAATTCTTGCATCTTTAAATGAGTATTTAAGGGTTGGGGTGTGGCTCAGGGGTAGGGCTCTTGACTATCATGAGGCTGCCTGAGCTCCAACCCTAACACCTCAAATAAATAAGTAAATAAAATCATAATAATGTTTCAAGTGTTTGGTCGTAGCACGACTGCCTTGTGGCGGTGGAATTTAGCCTTTCCCGTGAGACACCAGCACCAATGTCGGTTTTTCCAGTATTGGCTTTACATCAGCTCCAGGGGGAACAGTGTATTTTCTCAGAGTTACGGCTGTTGGCATCCCATACCTCCATCTTCTCTTTATTTCCTCCCTACCCTATCCCCGTTTTCTCCTAAAATGACTATTAGTTTTTTATTGGCCCAAAGGGTAGGAAATTATGGCATCACTTCAGCAAACCCCTCCATGCCAGGTGGCAGTGTCTGCCTCCAACACCTGGTTGAGATTTATTTGCCTTCCAGCTGCATTTTTTCCATGACTGTGTCATGAAGTGGAGCGAGGAGACCAGTTGTGAGACAGACGGGACGGAATGGGGCTCCGGGCCCTGCCACTCACTCAGCTGTGCAGCCTTGGCTGGGTTACTGCCTTCTCTGAACTCCCCCTTTCCCACTTGTGGATCTGTTTTGAGGGTGAAATGGAAAACTCCACAGTAAATCCACAGATGTAGACCAGACAGTGCACGCGCTCACTTCTTCCTCAGCCCTAGATCATCTGTGTCTACCAGGCCGTCCCTAACTGGCTCTTCCCAAAGGCTGTGGGGTTTTCCTCAGCGAAGGGTAAGGACACAGCAGGAACTCTGTTTCCTATTGGCTCAGTGTAGAATTTAGCCGAACCCCAGGCATATCAAGATAGTGGAGGCTTCCAGAATGAGGTTTTGCTTTATGTGGTGCTAATAAACTCAGAGCCTCACACATGGAGGGCGGGTGATATACCAAGCCACACCCCGAATCCACAGGCTGTTTTGTGAGAAGGACGCATCCAGTGACGGTCTGCCTTTGGGGCACCGCCTCCAGGAGCTCTTCTTATACAGAAGAAGCTGGACCCGTGTAAGCTGTCCCTAACACTCCAGGCTCTCCTGGTGCTCCCCTGAAATACAGTGTCCCCACCCGCCCCTGCCATTTGGAGGTGCCTCCTCATGGACGTCACACCTATGTTTTGCCTTTCTCTACTGTGATCATGCCAGCTTGGGCTCCCCTTAAATGAACACATTCTGTGGTGGTCGTCATCGTCGTCATCAAAGGTGTCCTGGCTACACCTGTAATCTCTGCATTTCAGAGACTGAGAGGAGAGAAGGGGGCTTGAACTCAGGAGGCAGTAGCCATACACTTAGGGAACTTTGATTAATTAATTAATTAATTAATTAATTATATGTACACTGTAGCTGTCTTCAGAAACACCAGAAGAGGGCATCAGATCTTGTAACCACCTTGTGGTTGCTGAGATTTGAACTCAGGACCTCTGGAAGAGCAGTCAGTGCTCTTAACCGCTGAGCCATCTCTCCAGCCCTGACCCTGGTTTTAAAAAGAGAAAAGAAAAAGAAAGCACTTAAATATCAAAACATGTGAAAGCAGAGTACCTGTCACAGAGGGTGCCATGGACCCAAATCACAGATCCAGCAAGTACCAAGATTGTGCGAGAGTTGCTGTGTTTAGGCCTGTTTGCTGAGGCAACTAAAGCAGATGTGATTGCTGTTTGTCCTTACATAGTCCAGGGTTATCTCTAAAAAGCACAGCCTGCATCAAGACACCTCTTACAGTGTGCACTGTGCTGTTGTCCAATATAAATAGGGCGATACCATGGTCTCTGGTCACATCTAATTATTGGTGTTTGTTCCTCGGTGCCAATAACATACTTTCTCTGTAAATAGACTTTCCAGATGGCCTTGGCCCTCCCTGACCTTTTTTAGGGCCAGCTGGTTTACACTGGAACAGAGGCAAGGACCACATTAGCCTGCTCAAGTCTCTGCCCACCTGCAGAAATTATTTTTAATGCCATGGCCTTACGCATTCCGGCCCTGTCTTATTCATCATAGCACTGCGGCCACAGGCAACGGAGGGAAACGAGAGGCCCAAACCTCAAGGGGGAGGGGTCCCCTCTGGCCATTGCTGCCCGCAGAAGAGAGAGGAAAACACAGACCATCTTAGACCAGGCTTCTTAGCACATGGCCAGGCTAACACGTCTCTCCAGTGCCTCCGTTTATAATTTCACTCTCACTGGAGGGCTCAGAAGGCTTCAGGAGCCCCAGGAGCCAGACTGGGATGCCTCCCTGCCTGAGACATCTCTGACAGAAAGGGTCAAAGCAGGCAGGTCTGCGCGGGCCCTGGGAGAACCTGAAGTGATGAAATGGAGCCCTGTGTTGTTGCCTTCTCAGTTCCTGCTTGCCAGGCGGGGGTCATGAGGAACCACCCACCCTCAACTTCCCAAGGCAGGCTGGAGCGAAGAATTCAGAGCGGAATTGAAAGAGTTAACGGTCCTATCAACTGTCTTGACACAGATGACTTCCAGACAGAACCGCCTTCCTGGGCTCCAGTATGGTCTGGGAAAGAAATTAATAAATGCGTTTCATTTTGGAAGAAGGGAAAACCACCAGTCAGGCCTACACAAAAGGGAGTGTGCTTAGAAAAACAAGGGCAGGAGTGAACGGCTCAGGCAGGCAGGCAGGCCTAAGCTGCCTGGTCTCTAGCGGGGCTGACAACACAGGTGAGGAAAGGCATTAGTGAAACAAAGGGAGTAAATGGTCCAGGAAATTGCAGACGGCCTGACTGGATTACCCACTGGGGGATTGCTCAGACCTGTGTCCCGGGCACAGGAAGGAAAGAGGAGGAGAGTAAACACTTAGGGAAGTAAAACACATCATTAGCGTTTAGGGAACCCCTGGGCTGCCCCTGTCAACTGAAAGTAATCAATTCTCTGTTGCTTTATGGGTGTTAAATCCTCACAGCCTTACTTTGATGGGCTAATGTTTAATAATTTTAAACAATTTTAAACACTGGTTGATACTGATTACTGAGGCAAGCCAAAGCCGCCCTGTTCACCGGGAAGACAATGTGCTAGCTGTTGAGGCATCTCATCTTAAGTTAAGCTGCTCCCTGCCCCGGAGAGCCTACAGATGTAGGAAATGCTGGGCAGAGCAGAGAGGAGGGCTGGTGAGGTGGGACTGAGGGTCAGTTGGCAGCTCACTGCAGTCCGCCTCACGTCTGAGCTTCAAGAAGACTGGCATATTTAATTTTGATTCAGGAGTTAAGTTGTTTCATGCCCACTTTCTCTACCTTTCAAGACTAATTTTCACTAAACACTATCACTACAGCTAGTGCCCAGGCTTGCTGAACCCCCTGGAAAGTACTGACAGGAGACCTGAATTTCCTCATGGGTAATGAAGGAGTGGGAGAATCCTCCCTTTCCTATAACTTAGTTCTACCTCAGCCATTCGAACAGCCTTAGGAGACTTTGATGTTTTCAGTGATGGGCGCATACTGTGAACAGTGGCGTTGCACATTCCCCGTTGGGAACTGGTTCCTCAGAGACTCTAAGGTCTCTGCCAAGCTCTGTTAAGTCCTGGGGGATTATTTGCTTTTCTAGTTGACCCTTCTCCTCCCAGCTCCAACGGTGTAAGCTCTCTTGAGCTAAGACATTCCAGGCAGGTGAGCATCTGCAGCCCTCCTGAAACTAAGCAAACAGCCTACATTTCCAGGGCCCGTGTCCCTGAGAAAGTAGACCAGGGAAACTCTACTCAAGGCAGCCGAGAGTTTAGAATTATCTGTACAATGTGTAAGAGAATTTCTGGGCTCTTTGGTGCATGGGCTGTGGGAGGAAAAGAGATTATAAGGGAAGTACCGGACGGTTGCTTCACCCTACAGCACACCACAAGGCAATGCCCGCACTTCACAGGTGCGGCCTCTAACACAGACGTGCGAGTTCTGGTTTCCATCTGGAGCTAGAAAACCTGGTCAAGGCCTGACCTAGTAACCGATGACTATGAGGACTATGACATCATTGGCCTGATGGTTCAACCAAAACTTAGAGAATGTCAGAGTTACCACTGGGAGGTGGACTTAGGATTTAATGCATTTAGCAGTCGATTTATAGGAATTTTGGAGAAATGCTTAATTAATAGAGGTAGAAAATTTAAAAATGCCATCCCAACCCTTCCCTTGGGAAAACAAAACTGTTCTTGGCTCTAAAAACAACTGTCATGGCCATCCTGTTCGGTAGACCTTGACCCAGTGTCTGCTTACTGTAGAGCTTAGGTCATCAGCTCCACACCGAGCCCCAGCTAAGTCTTTCCCTTCTGGTACAGCAGGGTAAGATGCTTGTTCAGTATTTTTTCTCTCCCCCTCTGCAATTAGGAGTCATTCAGAACCCCTCAGGGGGTGGTAATTGGGAGTTGCCAATGAGTAAACAAATTGGCATCATTGTAGACACAGACAGCAGGTTGTCCTAATACAATGAAGCCAGTCAATATTCCGTCATGTAACAGACATGTGTGGAAACCTGAGGAAGTGCCAGGCAAGAGTGGTCAAATAGACAGTGGCAGGTTCCTGTTGCCCTTGGAGTAAGAACTCGGTGAGAAACTCGGTGAGGTCTAGGAAGGAGGGACACTTCATGCTTACGGTCAATGCAGAATGGATAGTACCATGGCAATGTGATCTAATAGTAATCAACCTGGGAGAACTCTGTAAGGCTTCTCTGTGCAGCATCCTGTGCCGAGACATGGGACATCTCAGAAGGAGAGCTCTCATGGCCTAATCACAGGTGGGTCAGAGAATTCTCTTGCTTTAGCCTGCACAGAAAGGCAATGGTGACATTCTGCTCTCTGTGGCCTTCCAAGTGTCCTCCAGCTCCCAGTACTCTGAAGCAGCACTCTGAGTCCTGGCAACCAATCCTATGGTGACTGGAAAGACTTGACATATGCCAATTTATATCCAGTTTTGTGTTTTCATAGCTCACTTTGCAACTGCAGAAGAACCTCTCATTTGTGTGTTTCTCTGTGCCTAACTTACATCTCTTAATAAGAGGCACAAGTCAGTACCAGAACCCAGACGTAGCAGAGTGATGTATTGCTGTTGTATGGTGAG
Organism: Rattus rattus; assembly: GCF_011064425.1. NCBI lineage: Eukaryota > Metazoa > Chordata > Mammalia > Rodentia > Muridae > Rattus > Rattus rattus. The sequence goes on from NC_046165.1 coordinate 64,713,160, forward strand.
CAAGTGCAGACAGGACTGCTGGCCAAACCGTGTGCTCTGAACAGAACCAACTCATCTCCCTGGGCATGGTGGCAAAAGCCTGTAATCTCAGCACCGAGAGGTAGAGGCAAGAGGATCTCAAGTTGGAAGCCAGCCTGGCCTATAGGGTGAGACCTTGTCTGAGGGGAAAATGAATAGATTAATAGCAAGGCTACTTTTTGTAAGAATTTTTTTTTTGAAAGAAGGGCAGCCTCTGATTAAAGTCTTCTCATCTGTGCCCTATTTGTAAGACCAAGAATAAGGCCCTCTGGCCTGATGCCCTTATAGGAACATACTAACCTGAAAGCACCTGTGGGTTTCAACATGCTCCAATTTGATGTGGGTTAAGCGAAACATGTGTTCTCATTTTGCTTAAATATTTTTAGGTATATAAAGTTGTAATTTTAAAACTAGTGTTGAAATAACAGCTAACACTGATGTAACTCTAAAAGCTTCTATTAGCTTCATATTTCAACTCGGTCACAAAATCCAGATGCGTACATTCCTCAAAAGGTTTGAACTACTTAAGCATATTCATGTTAGAGGTACTGAGCATACCTGACCGTCTTCATGTTAATTACACATGTAGTTCAGAGCGTAAGCTGATCAGTGTTAAATGTTGATATTTAAAGGGTGTAGCCCATTGCATTTCCGGGAAATGGCAGCCTCTCCTGGCAGCCTTGGGCCTTCCTAGCCCGAATTTGTTTTCTTTTGCTCACTCACCAGACAGGCAAAGGCTTTCCAAGTGGAAGGCATGTGAGCTACCAAGGCATTGCTAGAATGGCAGCTGTCTTGTTTTCTTAAAGCATTGATCTATCACTCAAGCCTTTCATGCCCCCATTTTCCCCCCTCACCTATTCAGAAAGCATTTGTCTTAAAAAAAAAAAAAAAAAAAAAAAAAAACCGAAAGCGTGGGCCTCTATTGAACACCTAAGTGCAGGCGCCATGGGCCTCCTTGGGTGAGCTATTATCTTTTCTCCACCCTCACAAATCTTTTCAAGGCTAGAGAATGGTCCGAGTTGTCACAAGCTGGAGACTAAGCCTTTTGACTTGTGCCCAATCTGTGGACAGTCCCGTTCCACACTGTGCAGAGGAGTCTCAGAAGCCAGGGGCAGCCTGGACCTGGCTAGACACACGCGTGCTGCTGCGCTATGTGACAAGATCGTGTCTTGTGACTGACAGCTGCAGGTATGCTCTGGAACTTTTGACAAACGGAAACTATGTCACAAAAAAGACCCACTATGCTTTCAGTCCTTAACCCAGGGAAACGCTATGGCCACTGATTTCTGCCACTCTCTCCTTTCCTCTTGCAACCAGCAGCTATGCAGCTGCAATGTAGCCTGCTGGGGTTGCATGTGTGCCCTTGTGTGGACGGTCTACTTTGGTTTCCTTGGTGTTTGACTCTGAAAACATCTTCCCAGCCATTTGGCTCCTGTCTGTTCCCCGTTGCACAGAAAGTCAGCAGACAGCGCTGTCTGCAAGGAGTGTGCCGTGCTCTTCTTCCACAAGGCCGGCAGGCATCCTCCTGTTTGAACTCTAGGCCCTAGTTCTTACTCTGTTCTGATTTTCTTCTGTTTCTTCCCCTTTTCATGAACTTTCAGAGGACATGACAACATTTCACCAAGCGGACACCCTTGTCCCTGTCATGGCTTTGTCCTGCATATTCACTTCCTCAACATGGATGGAGGTGTGCTGAGTGCACGGGTTTCCTGTTCTCCACCCCTCATCCTCTTATGTCAGACATCAAACTAGGCAGTCAAGAAGGAAGGCAATGGTGACAGATGACTAGGCCAAGAATAGAAATCCAGTATCAATAGTGTTTTCATGATGTTCTGGCTAGTTTTATGTCAACTTGACCCAAGCTAGAATCATCAGAGGAGAGATCTTCAACTGAGAAAATGTCTCCACAAGATCAGGCTGTAGGCAAGCCTAGAGGGCATTTTCTTACTGAGTGGTCAGTGGCGGGGAAGCCCAGCCCAATATGGGTATTGCTGTCCCTGGGCTGGTGGTCTTGGCTTCTATAAGGAAGCAGGCTGAGCAAGTAATAAGGAACAAGCCACTAAGTATCACTCCTCTGTGGCTTCTGCGTCAGCTACTGTTTGAGCCCTGTCCTGACTTTCTTTGATGATCGAACAGTGCAAGCCAAATAAACTCTTTCCTCCCCAAGTTGCATTGATCATGATGTCTCATCACAGCAATAGAAACCTTGACTAAGACACACAGTGATGGAGAGAATGCTAGGACAGCCCAGAGTACATGGCAATTTCTTGCCGGGTAATGAGGCAGAAGGGACATTCCAGCTACGGAGAATGACCTGGTAGATGTACCCAGGTCGGTGTGATGAGATTTCTGGTCTCTCTACCTTTTGAGTCCAGAAAGGTAATAAGAGAAAACCTGGATAAGTAAGGAAGGCTAGATCATTCCACAGGATAAAGTTAGAGCTTTACCCTGTGAGCCATGGGAGCTCGCGTGTAAGACATGCCTACAGGAAGAAATCTTGAGTAGAGAATGTTAAACCTGGCCTTCAACTCTGCAGGGTGGCCATGCAGAGCCAAAGTCACATGCCACCCGCACACTTCTCCCAAGCAGAACATATTAGGACAAGCACATTTCATCTGAGAGTTTCCCCCTCTTTGGGACAGTTTGGATTATAGAAAAGTCTTCCTGGAGTGAACTCATGCCCTTTGGGGAAGAAAAAAGGTAATTTACTGTCTTACTTTTGGTCACATAACCGCCAAATACATGACTGTAGAGTGCTGTCCCCTGTCTGACCACACTAAAGGCCAAAGCACTGCTACAGTGAGGGCTTGTCATTCAAGGCCACATGAGTAGCTGCTCATTTAGTACAAGTAATGTATGCTCAGCATGAGACTGGAGACCATGACAATTTAAAAGCCAGCTATTAAGAGTCACATCTGTATCGCTTTTCTTGATGCTATAAAAAAAATTAAACCCAACTAAAGCAACTCAGGGGGAGTTTATTTTGGCTCATGGTTTGAGGATACAGTCCACCACAGCTGGGAAGGCGCAGCAGCAGGAGCATGAGGCGAGTGGTTCCGCATCCACAATCAGGAGAGAGACATGTTGGCACCCGGATGGCTTTCTCCTTTTTATTCAGTCTAAGACCTCCACCCATGGAGCGGTGCTGCCTACATACAGGATGGGTCTCCCCTCCTCAGTTACACCTCTCTGGAAATGCCCACACTGACAGGCACAGAGGTGTGTCTCCTAGATGATTCTAAATCCAGTCAAGCTGACCATGAAGATTAACCAACATCCAGAAACAGCCCTGTAAAAATAATAATCTCTAAGTATCTCTCAAGGTCAGAAGGCAAAAAGAGTCAAGCCCCATCCTCTTCGATGGGGTCCTGTGCCTTCACACTGCACCCTGCCCTCCAGGCTCCTTAGAGACTGTCCCAAGTCACTGATCCAGAATTAGTTTGGAGCAATAATTCCTGGGACAGAGGAACATTCTCTGAGTTGCACATAACAGAGATCCCAGGCCATCTGACCCTCTGGGTCTGAGGAGCTTGAAGAATCCCCAGCCAGATAGCATGAGAAGCCTACCAGTCTCTTCCCACCTTCCTGCTTTGCCCACAAGGCTGTACAAACCCTGTTTCCTGGCAGAGTTGAAGCAGGAGGTTGTCCTGACTGGTGTGGACTAGTTTGGGGAGTGGGGGTGTTGTTATGGTTTTTTTGAGTCAATATTCCATGTATCTCAGTCTGGCCACAAAGTTACAATACAGTTGAAGATGGCTTTGGACTCAGAACTGCCTCCCAAATGCTGGTCTCACAGACAAGAGCCACCATGCACAGTACTCTGTGCACCCTTGTCACTGGCAGGCAACAGAACTTCCTGTTGTCCTCCATGAGACCATCAAAAGCTGGGCCATTCAGTTGTGCAAACAGCTTTGAGTTGGTTTAGGCTTGGGTTTCCAAACACCTTCTTATAGGAAAGATAGGGTGGAGTGTCACTTAGGGTGTTCCTCAGGGTCAGGATTGGATGGCTTTGGGGGATATTAGCATGCCTCCTCCAGACCTCTGGCAACCACAGAGCTAAGCCCCATCTCTCCCAGAACCCGTTTTGATTAGATTTATCTGGATTCACTACATCTCTGAGGTCTGTAATTCTTTTCTTTTTCTCTCCAGGGTTATTGAGGTGTGATCGAGAAATCAAAATTGTGTGTCTCAGTTTGTGTGTTCCAAATGTTCTTGTGTCAGGATATGTTGTTTGTGCTATGAAATGATTGTCACCATGAGGCTTATTAGCCAATCCTCACAGTTACTTGTAAACACAAGCAGGATGACAATGGTGGCTTTAGCCTGTTGCAACCTGTGGCGACCTTGACCTAGTCCTGAGTTCCCTATGTAGATTAGGTAGGGACTTTGCTCTGGCACAATTACACAGCGACAGTACCTTCCCCAGTGCTGGTGGTGGTGGTCTTGCAGAGTGAATGGTGGCAGCTCTGTGCTGTTTCCCTGACTAGTCCAGCCTGCTCTGCGGTGCTTAGGTGACTGCTGTCCAGAGACTGTATCTTCTTGCTTAGGCGACAGTCACTGGGATGTAAGATGCTCAACTGCAAACCATGTACTTTTGTTTCTTCCTTGGATCTGCCTTCGTCTGTGAAGGGGCTATCCCAGCCTCCTCTAAAACACACTTTCTGCAGCCCTCTCATCCACTCTGTGTGTCGAGCTGAGCTGAATGTTCACCTGTTATCCAAAGTGCTGTGACCAGTACTCCGGTTGCGACTGGCAGAGTGCCGCATCTGTAGCACTTGCTCAGAAAATGACTAAGTCCGCCAACTCAGCAGCCATTTTCCCAGGGAGACACTCAGAGCGAGCACCTGCAACCACTTTGTCCTTTTCCTCTGTGAGTCTGTGCGGACGCTGCCAGCAGGTCAGGCTGTGCCAAGCACCTTGAACCCTCATTATCTTTAATTAGTATTTAGGAGGTTAATTAGTGGCAAGGCTCATCTTTCTTTAATTACCTCAGCAGTTGAAGCAGCGGGTCCTCGAAGCCTGCTTTGAATTATTCTGTTTGTCTTCGTGCTAATTTGAATCGGTAAGGTCGGATGTTTACTGCACAGAGGAGCATCGATGGGGTGCTAGGGAAACCGGCATGGTGGACACAGTTGTCTTTACTGTGATTAATTTGGTGACCTTGGGAGTTTGCTGTTTTAAAATAGTGTAACAGTCAAAACAGACAACAGTTTCAAACCTGATTTAAACCCAAAACCCCAACAGCCAAATCCATTTGTCGTAAGGGCAGGTTCGCATAAGAATTTAATTGATTTCAGACTAGAGCTGATTAAGTTCATCAGTAGCTGAATGATGAAGGAGATATGGCAATATATACACCATAGGAGAAAAGATGTGTCATGTGCAGGAGAACGGTTAACGATCAGTTGAACAAGGTAAGCCAGACCATAGATAGAAACCATAGTTTCTCTTACATGTAGAATTAGGCTTCAAACTGTAAAGCAGAAGTAGAATTATTTGTAGAGGGGGAGGGCAAAAAGAGGGAGGAGGAGAGGCGAGAGTAATGAGAAGTGAGTATAATCGAAAGTCGTGATAGACACGCACGCCTATTTCTTATGTACAGTGAATGTGTGCAAACCATACAATTATAGGGAAAATAGGGCTGAGAATCCAGCTAAAAGACAGAGTCTGGGGAGGGGAGGCAGAGACAAAAAGATATCAAGTCTTACAACTTGTCATTATATCTCATTAGTGGTACCTGGTTGCCTGCACTTAAATTCCGGTGTTGGCACCACGAAGCTGTCCTCTGTACTCTGAAGATTCACATCCCAGACCATCAGACCCTGGCCCAGAGGCTGATCTGCGTCCTTGGCTATTGTCTGAATAGTAGAGATGAACTGTACTGGGCAGGCATCCACCACTGAGCCTTCCACCCCCACTTCCTTCTATCAACCAGTGTTCTTCACCCCTACCCCCACTTACCCCTTAGCTGTGACAGTCACACACTCTAAAGGTCATCTTTGCCTTTTTAAACATGCTCTCCCCCACCCCCACCATCTCCAGTTCCTTTCTCCCCCCTCCTCTACCCCTGACGGGGGGGGGTTGTGCTCATACTTGGGAAGACTGAGCTCTGGACCCAGGTAATGTTCCCGCTCGGCAGGAAATTGGATCCCAGTGGTACATGAGAAGAGACAGTAAAAAAAAAAAATGTGGACCTGGTCATCCCACAGTCCTGGAAATCTCATCTTATATAAAGGGGCCCTGCTTCATCTTGGGACATCAGTGGACCAGCTCTGTCTTTGTCCTGTAGGTGACGGTGACTGGAAGATGTAACTTCCCAATGTAGACATAGGGCCCGGTACCCTTGTGTTTTCTGCCACCATTGCCTTGTGTGTTGGTCCACTATGCATGAATCCCTTCATCCATCCATCTCCTCAACCTTCCATAAATGTTCTCTTTCCTCATTTGGCTGGAGTGGGAATGGAGACCTGGGTTTTGAGATGCTTGGCGAAGCTTCTAGCACTGGGCCAGCCCAGCAGACAACTCTGAGCAGCCTCTTTGAGCCAGGCACTCTTCCTGGTGCCAGAGATAAAACCAAAGGACAGAATTCTTACCATGTAGAACTTGGCTCCCCACAGAGAACCCAAGCATTAACGGCAGCTTCCTGGTGAGACGTGAGATCCAGAAGACGAACCCAAGTGTGGGAGCTGCCGTGGAAGCTGCCATGGAGTGGGTTGGTCAGGAGGCTGGGAGGGAGTCCCCTCAGTGGGATGAACATAGAGTGAGCGCAGAAGCCAATATGGAGGCCTTGGGGGATAACAGTTGTGTGGCTGGAGCAGAGCGGGAGGGGAAGAGTTGAAAAGAGCTAGAAAGGAAGTGGAGGTCTTTGTCTGACTGTATGGCTTTGAAGTAAGCTGTGTACACAGTCATGTTTATGGCCGCACGGTTGTAATAGAACCCTCAGCTTCCCCAACTGAGTCCTCGTGCCTAGCTTTCTGCTTCACGGGAGCTTTGCTTTGCCTCTTGCCCCTGTTCTCAAATGCACACAACCTAGTCTGTTCCTTGTCCCACTCCTCCTAGGCCTCCTTAACTTACCATACAGTCTGGGATAGCCCCATTCCCCAGGGGCCTCCTAATTTATCTGTTCCTAGCAGTCCTATGACTCCAGCCTAACCTGCTCTAAGCTCAACCACGGTAGTGCAGAGCTCAGCCTGGTTTGAGAGAAGCCTTCCTACCTCATTTAGGGTCGTGGAATGAGGTAATGGCTTCCACATGTGCTGGGGCTCTCACTCAAATTCTCCTTTGCTTTGCCTGCTCAGCTAGTGAGGCCGGAGCTCTCCCTCTGGTGAGCCAGTTAGAGGTGGAGGAGAGATTCCTACCCACCCAGTGAAGATAGGCGAGATGGCATTTCTTTGCCATGCTTAGAAAGACATGAGGACAGAGAGACATGAATGAAACAGGAGATCCATAAAAAGTAACCAGGGAATTTTACTTTCCTTTTGGAGAGTATTGGAGATTCCCATGCGATCAAGGAATAATATGGGATCACAGGTTCCTTTTCCTGTACCCCCATCCCCAGTGGTCATGTCATCCAAAGCCTTAGTACAGTGTCACAACCAGGAAATTGCCATTGACATGGTAACCATCGGAACATTTCCATCACACCAGCTCCTGCCCCACTAACCCCAGGCAGCCAGTGAGTGGTTCTCAAGTCTGACCAAGTTGTCACTTCAAGAGTAGGAATCGTATCAATAGGACCACAGAATGCATTCCTTTTGTGTAGTGCCCCCCCACACACACACACATACTTTCCTAAAGAGTCTTCCAGTTTAGATCACTATCTTTTCTCTTTATCACAGAGTAGTATTCCATGACATTGATACCTGGTTTAACCATTTACTCATGAAAGCATGTGTCAGTTTTCAATTTGGGCCTGGGAAAGAATCAAACACTTATGAGTATTTCTTGAAAAAACTTCTGAGAGCATTATTTTCTTTTCTATGGGATAACTGTCCAGGAGCACAGTAGCCATGTTTATCATAGCTACATGATTATTTTTAAGTCTTATTTATTTATTCTATATCTACTATCTTTTATATATGAGTGAACCATGTATGAGTACATTTGTGTCTGGTACCAGCAGAGGACAGAAAAGGTTGTCAGATTCCCTGGAATTGTTGCGAACCATGATATGGGTGCTGGTCACTGAACTAGTCCACTGCAAAAGTGCTTTTAATTGATGAGCTGCAGCCCCATGTATTTAATTTTAATATTTTGCCTATCGATGCTTGACTTGTGAGACAGGGGCTCACACTGTAACCCTGGCTGTCCTGGAGCTCACTGTGTTGACCAGATAGAGCCTGGATTTACAGGACAGTCCAGCCTCTCCTTTAAGTACTGGCATCACACTGGGCTGGCAGACTGTTTTGAAAAGCAGCCCTTGTCCAGCTCATGTTTCTGTGAGTCGACAATCTGGGCTGGACATTAGCCACAGTCATCTGATTCAGGTTTTTGAGATATGATGCAAACATAGACACCGTCATGTTAAAGCATAATGTGAGAAGATCGTGGCATGTGTCATTATAAAGTGTTTGATTCCCGCCATGTCGTCTTCCATTTCTGGTGGTGGCACAGTAGTGACCTCCCTGTTTTTTAGAGCAATTTCTGATGCTATTTTTTACTATTTTGGTCACTGTGATAGGTGTTCAGTGATGTCTTGTGAGTTTGGTTCATGTTTCCCTGTCTGCCCAGTGAGGCTGAGTATCTGTGCAGCATTCGCTCTTAGGTCTGGTGAGATGTGCTTTCCTACCATCTGTTCACTTCCTAGCTGGATTATCTGCTGATTTTTATATATATATATATATATATATATATATATATATATATATCATATATATATCAGCAGATTTTATATATGTATATATGGCATGTGTCTCTGTGTGTGGAGTAGCTGTGTATGTGCATGTATGCTCGGATATATGTGAATAGGCACACATGTGTGGAGATCCACAGTTGATGTTGGGAGGCTTCCTTAATCATCCTATACCTTATTCCTTAAGGCAGAGTCTCTCAGATGAAATCCAGAGCTGGCTGATATGGCTAGTCTAGCTGGCCAGCTTGGACTGCAGAACCTCTGACTTCACCTTCTGTTGCTAGAGTTGCAAGTGGTACACCACACACCCATATTTTATAAGGGTCAAGGGATCCAAACTCCAGGTCTCATCCTTGCTGCTCATCTATCAGGCACGATAACCACTGAGCCACCTCCCCAGACCTATTAAAGATGACTGTACTTGGGCTACAAAAATGCTGTTGGGGCTTTGATATAAAGCATGTTAAACCTTTGCCATATCAAACTAAGAGGCGCTGACAGCTTCATGGTAGTCAGTCTTCTGATCCATGCAAATGACAAATCTCTCCAAAATTATTGATATCCTTGACTTGTTGAAGTTTCGGTTCACAGTATCATAAATATTTCAGGTAATTCTTTGAGCAGTTGCTATTTGTGTGGTTTTAGTTCCAGCATTCAGATGTGCATCACTGTATAAGATAAATGCATCACAGGCTAATTCTTGTATTTTTGCATGTC